>NC_025993.2:102071838-102160457 GCF_000442705.2 Elaeis guineensis | reverse complement strand
AAAATATTCAAACACAAAATCATAATAAATATGTACAAATTGATTATCCACTACAAGAAAATATTTTTTTACTTATGGCTATTAGCTATAGTATTTTGCCATCAGTAATAAACCATTTTTACTAATGACAAATAGTGACCAACAAATTTGCCATCGCAAAAAAAGAAAAAATTATTAACGACAGCTATTTTGGCTTTTAGCGATGGCAAGTTGCATCTCTAACAAAAAGTAATTTTGTTTTTTTAAAATTTAATTTTAGGATTATTAGTGACGGAGTTATTTTATTAGCAATGGCATATTATCGTGCTAATAGCTGAGTAATTTTATTTTTCTTAATATGGTTCTAAGATAATTAGCGATGAGGTGCGATGGCATTTTACCATCTCTAATCATCAAATAATTTTATTTTTTAATTTATTTTTAGAATTATTAGCGATGGATTTACCTTATTAGCGATGATAATTTGCCATCACTAATAATCCTAAATTTTCTTCTTAAATTTTCTCCATTTGCGCCCTACAGACTTATTAGCGATGGCATTTTATGTTATTACAATGAAAAGATTTTCCATCGCTAAAAAATTGGTATTAGCAACGGCTTAAATACTTATTAGTGATGGTAAGGCCGTTGCTATAAATTTAAATTTTAAAAAAAATCTATTAACAGTGGCTTTAGCGATGAAAGCTAGCTGTCATTAATAGTTTGCCCTAAAACCCTCTAGATCCCTGACTGCCTCCCTGCTCCCCCCCACGTCCCCTCTTTCCCCTTGCCTTTGGTCCCCCTTCTCCTCTGCCGCACTGTAGGAGCCCCCGACCTCTTCCCCCTAGCCCCTGCGCCAATGTCCCCACCTCCCATCTGACGTCTCCTAGTTGGATCTTGTGTTTCCGAGCCCTCTCGTTGTCAGATCTCCCTCCGCCTCCCTCTTCCCCCCACCTCCGGTCCCCCTTCTCCCCTACCATATTGTCGAAGCCCCTGACCTCCTCCGCCCAGCCCCCACACCGCTGTCCCCACCTCCGATCCGACGTCCCCTCATTAGATTATGTGTTCTCGAGCCCTCCTCCGCTTCTGAACCCACGGTTGTATCTCCCTTCTCCCCTCACCCTTGCCTGATCGAACCTGTAGTCGCCTCCCCCTTCTCCCCCGCCCCTCCCCCCTTTGGATGCCCAGCCACCAAAGCGCTGCACTACTGACCCACAGTCAAACCTGCATCGAAACCATCATCGGACCCACACCATTGCCAGAGCTGTTAGGTGATTTTTAGTGATGGCGATGGCTTTGTCACCATCGCCACAACCTATTCCCATCTTTTTAAATTTTTAATATTTAAAATTATATTTATCTGATTAATTTTAAATTAATAATATTAAAATTTAAATATTATTAATTTAAATATTAATAATATTTAAATTAATAATATTATTTATTTAAATAATATTAATAATATTATTTAAATTAATACTATTCTCAGGAGGTGGAACTATTTTGGAAAGCTCTACGACGAGAGTAGTCCTACTGCCTTCGATGGTAGAGGTTCGATATCGGACCACCATCGGACTAGTTCTAGTCTGCTCATCTACTTTGATGGTGGCTGGAGTAGCTCAGCGATTGGACTTTAAGCCCTAGCTCTGGCCCAAAGCCCAAAAAAAATTTTCAGACTGGATTCAAGTAGAGGTGTGGCCTGACCCACGCTGATTCATTTCCAATCCTATTTGCAATCCCACTCGATACTTTAAAATCTCCAGAATGGGATTTGCTTGGATGCCATGCTAATGTGCTTGCACGGTCTAGTCATCTGGCATTCTCCAAGTCTGCATGCACGGGATGCATGTCCAACCATCTCCATTTGCAATGATATCCTTTACTTAGAAATCCAGTATTTTAAAAATTTTAAAAGTATGCATTGCATATAACGATAGCCCTATTTTTTGATTAATGTACATATTCTACGATATCCGTATATTTATATATTTTTATACAGATTAGAGAATTATGTATATTGGTCAATTGACTATTCAGTTTAGACAGTTTGAGAATTATAATAAATTTTATAGGTAATTACAGTAATCAAACGATATGTTGAGGATTTAAAAAAAATTTGGACAGTATTTTTCTTTAGTTCTCCTCACACATCTTCAGCTGTGTGGGGAGAATTAAGAAAAAATATACTGTCACAAATTTTTTCAGCCCTTATTACATATTGTTTGATTACTACAATTGACCTATAGAATTAATGCAACTTCTGAATGGGATAGAACCTTCTATATCTATTAATTGATGATAGGATATATTTATTATGTAAACTATTTTAAATGATAAAATATTTGATAAATATTTTATCTTGTATTTATATATGCAGAATCCTTAGATAGTGTGCCATGGACTGTAGTTGGATGGATCATTGAGTAGTCGATAGAGTAATTTTTGCTAAATATAAGAAGGGTGTCAAGTGCTTCTGTGATTATATTTTTGAAAATGCTGTACTCTTAGTTCAAGGAGGGGCTCATTATCGTTGTAAGAGATGTGTAAATAGAGAAATACTTGATCGGGATACAATAATTATCTATTTATATAGGAGTTGATTTATGCTAAACTACAATCATTAGTACCTGTATGGAGAGATATGGGAGACAATTGCAAGAGTTAGAAGTCCTCAGTAGCATAGGGACACAGACAAAATGGTAGACATGGTTATGGATGTGGCTAGTCCTGAATTTGATTGATATATGAAGGATGATTCAAAAGTGATAGCAGCAATTTCTATCATATACTGAAAGATACTGATGAACCACTATAGTCGGAATGTGAAACACATACTGATTATCAGCTGTGTTAGAGTTATTGAACTTGAAAGTCGAGTTTAATATAATTATCAATTGTTACGATAGGATGGTAGCAATAATAAAGAAGATGCTACCGAAGGATGAAAAGCTTGTGGGGAGCTTCTATACTTCAAAAAAAATGATGAAAGGGCTAGGCATGAGATACGAGAAGATAGATGCATACCGTAATGATTGCATATTTTTCTACAAGGAGGACCAACTGAAGAGTACATGTGACGTATGTAGTGAAAGTCAATTTAAGCCAAGACAAGGGGGTAGAAATCAGAAGGACATGCCATATAAGGTTTTTCGATATCTTTCTCTCACTCCTAGGCTTCAAAGGCTTTACTTATCCAAGAGGGCTATCGGGCAGATGAGATGGCACAAAGAAGAAATTTGCTAGTACACTGACAGTGAGGTATAGAAGAAATTTGATACTTGCCACACTTTATTTGCTCAGATATCATATAATATCTGACTGAGTCTATCTACAGATGGGTTTATGCTGTTCAGTCATGCAGCGGCCTCTTATTCATGTTGGTCAATTTTTATTACTCCATACAATCTGCCACCTCGGATGTGCATGAAAGAATATAGCATCTTTCTTACATTAGTTATTCCTAGACCACGGCACCCTGGTAGAAGCATTGATGTATATCTAAGGTCTCTTGTCGATAAGCTGAAATTCTTATGGTCCGATGGCATACGTACATTTGATGTATCGAAAAAGTAAAATTTTATAATGAAGACTGCATTGTGTGGACTATTAGTGATTTTCTTACTTATGGGATGCTGTCAGGATGGAGCACTCATGGAAAGCCAGCATGTCTCTATTGTATGAAGAATACAAAATTATTTTAACTTGAGTATGGTCGTAAGCCCTATTGGATCGATTGTCATTGTCAATTTCTCTCCGAGCATCATCCTTTTTGAAAGTAGCGGTATAATTTCGGGAGGAATAAGATAGAGAAGGATCGTGTACCCCCGCATCCTAGTGAAATGAAAGTGTTTCAGAGGGTATCCCAAATAGACGAAGTCCAGTTTGACATACTATTTGATAAACAGAAATCTTAGGAGTTTGATAGAACTCATAACTGGATGAAGCACAGTATTTTTTGAGAATTACCGTATTGATCAATCAATTTGATCCATCATAACCTTGATATCATACATATTGAGAAAAATATATTCGATAATATTTTTTATACTATTATAGATGTCAAGGATAAGATGAAGGAGAACTTCAAGGCTCTAATAGATATGAAGAACGTATGCAAGCGTCCTCTATTAGAGCTGGTTGAGGTATCACTTGAAAAATTTCTGAAGCTGAAAGCATCTTACATATTAACAATGAAGTAGTTAAAGGATGTATGTGAATGGTATAAAAATATTAAATTTTTGAATGGCTATGTAGGTAATCTAGCTTGATGTGTCAATGTCAAAGATTGCAGGTCCTATGGGCTAAAGAGCCATGACTACCATATCTTTATGCAATGATTACTCCCATTGGCTTGGCATGATCTTCTTTCCAAGTCCATATGAAGTTCTTTGACCGAGCTTAATCTTTTCTTTAGAGATATTTATGTTACTAAACTATCCGTCGACCACATCTTTAGTTTTGAGGCTAGCAATGTAGAGACTATATGCAAGTTGGTGAAGATATTCTCTCTTAGTTTTTTCAACTCCATGGAGCATCTCATGATTCATCTGGCATATGAAGCTAGGGTAAACGGACCAATGCAGTATAGATGGATGTACCCATTTGAAATATATATGCATGTCTCAAAAAGAAAGTAAAAAATAAGGCCCAAGTCGAAGGTTCTATTGTGGAGGCCTACATAATTGAAGAAATTTTTCATTTCAACCAACACTACTTTAACCCCAATGTGCAGAAAAAGTTGACTCAAGTGGATCAAAATGATGATGGTGGTGAGGGATCAGAGGTGAAGATCTTAATATTTGCCTATCCCGCTCGTAAATTTGGGCACAAAATTCATTGGATATTAAAAATTCGACAAGAAGAGACATTGAAGGAAAAATGGGTAGTTCAAAGCATGTATTTTTAAAATTTTATAGCAGAAAATAAAAGATCTTCTAAACATACCTTGGATCAGAGCTAGACTACCGTTAAGAATCAATGACATAAAAAATTTACATATAAAATCTGATATAAAACAAAAAACTGCATCGATCACATCGATGCCTTGAAGCTGATCTAACCTTTAAATGATATCGGTTGAGTTCAAAACTCATCACCTTTTCACAGATTGATGATCTCCACTACTGGTAGATATGCTATGAAGCTCTCGCTGATGTCGAATAGCCACACAGATCGTCCGACCTCTACAGATTGTCCACTTGAAGTCCTGATCGGATCTTTCTTCATGGGAGTACTAGCTCGCATCGAAGGCTCTAGATGGCTGATCCAAGCTCCTTTCTTTGGATGTCTCAGACTCTTTCAAAACAGAAGATGAAGCTTTACGAGAAGGTGCTGGTGTGAGATATTGGATAAGACTCACTCTTATATTTTTTTTCTCACAAAGTCTAGAGTTGAAACCCTAGAACCCACCCTACACCTCCCGCTTGAGAGGAAGATCACTTCCTCTGTTTCTCATGCATGGAAGCCCAACCTACTCTCAACTTTTTACCCTCCAACTCTCAGGTTTCTCATGCCAAAAATCTCTTCTTTTCTTGTACAAAACTGATCCCTTCTTAAGGGTGGCATCCCATGGAGGATAAGGATAAGAAAGAGGTAGTTTTGGTTCAATTTCAAATATTAGTTGATCCTTATCACCAATTTAAATTAAATTTGAATTAAATTTTGAATCAAATTTTATCCTCATCTTATAAACTCAAAGAGAGGCTGACCAATATTAGAATGGCATAAAAAATCTCATGCAAAAATACTTTATGCATAGAGAAAAGTGATGGTGTGAAGAGAAGAGTCCAACTCAATTTGGACTCTAGATTTTCATTCAAATTCAAACCCATTTGAACTCAAATTTAAATCAACTAATTTTTAATTCAAAAAAAAATCAGATGTGGATGTAGAATAGCTTTTGAACATGAGAAAAATTTATGTAAAAAAATTTCTCACGTGAAGAATAAGAGGGTGCAGAGAAAGGAGGTGCAAGGGATTCGAATTCGAATTATTTTCTCATCCAATTAGATTCTTAGCCCAACCAAATTAGGTTAGATCTAATTAGACTACTAAACCTAATCTAATTAGGTAGCAAATAGCCTCGATTAAATCTTAATCAAATTAAAAATTAATCAAGCTCAAGTCCTGATCAAATCAGAAATCGAACATCCTTAGTGATTAGATCATCTCATAATCTAATTGGGTCAAATCAAATTGAATCTAATTCAATTAGATTTGATCTCAATACTCAATCAAATTGAGCTAATTATCAATCTAATTACTAATCAATCCTTCGATAATTTATCAACAATTAGCGAATTGATTTATTATAACTTTTGCACAGGGTTAATCATCAATCGAATTGAGTGATTTATCCTAGAACAATTCTTAATCATTGATCAGTCATATAATCAGTCAGAAACTTCTTTTGAATGTAATCCCATGGGTTCAAACCTAAGTCGATAGTATAGAAATAATCTTTCTATACCAATCAAAGTGATCATCTACTAATGATACCCAACGTCCGAATAGGTCGAAAGATTGCAAAGCATCATTCAAGAACCTATTGGCATATGGTTATCATATAATTCACCCTTTTGACACAAATACTCAAGGTGACCTAGGGTTAAACTGTTACTCTTGATATGGTCATCTACATTATATTTTATTTTTTCAAATCCATCACATAGATTATTTCGACTGAGATTTTACTAAATTGAAATACACTGATATATTAACTCCTACTTATTCGGAGGTATCAATTCCATCTTGACTCAAACACCAACTTTGCAAGTACTTGACTGTGCCTAGAAATCTTTTATCACTGAATTAGAAATTCAGGTAGTCCGACACTAAAGCACAGTGAGTTGCTTGCAAGTCACCGTAGTGATCTCAGGTCGGAGGGACACTTATATGCATATCTTTTGTGAGCTACTCTTGACAGTAGAGTGCTCGACAGTTGGTCATGTTCAGTGAGATGTACTCCTATGTCTCACTAGCATGCCATGCCAGTCTCTCCACACTCCTTGGTTAAGAGGACAACTAACGTACATAGCATACAATGACCTATACTTGATATAGCTATCATTCTAATAATAGTATATTATTTGGTCATGAACTTAAGGTTTAAAGATTAAACAATATATCTTCCTATATCGAATCAAATAGTCCTAAGAACTTCATCACATAACAGGAGTTCAAAATAAAATGTACACAGTGATGAAAAAATTAAATAATATTTATTAATTTAACAATTCATATACAATTACAATAATAAGCTCAACCATCAACAAGCTGATGATTGATTTTGGGATATAATTTTCAACAACTCTCACTTGGACTAAAGCTAATCGGTACAGTATCGTATATCCATCTTTGATTTATAGTCTTCGAACTCCATGACACCAAGGATTTTAGTAAATGGGTCGGTTAAGTTTTTCTTTCCGTCGATCTTCTGAAGCTCGACGTCACCTCGATCCATGATCTCTCGGACCAAGTAGTAATGGTGCAGAATGTGCTTGGTCTGCTGATATGATTTTGGTTCCTACGCTTGAGCAATAGCACCAGTACTGTCGTAGTACAACAAGAAGGGGCCATCAAGAAACGGTGCCACTCCGAGCTTATTGATGAATTTTTGTAACCACACAGCTTCCTTCACAGTATTGGATGTCACAATATATTCTACCTCGCAAGTAGAGTCGACCACAGTGTGTTACTTGAAACTCTTCCAGCTGGTTGCTCCATCATTCAGGGTATAAATATATCCCGATATATTTTTACTATCGTTATGATGCGACTGAAAATTGAAGTCTGTAAACCCCATAAGTTTTAAGTCAGATTCTCCATATATAAGCTACTGGTCCTTAGTATTTCTCAAATACTTAAAGATGGTCTTTACGACCTTTCAGTGGTTCTCATCTGGATCGGACTGGTATCTGCTTACTACCCCTAATAGTATACCACATCTGGTTGTGTACATGTCATGGCATACATAGTAGATCCCACTACCGAAGCATATGAAATTCTACTCATACATTCTCTCTCTTGAGGAGTTGTCGGACAATCACTCTTTGAGAAAAAAATTCTTTGGCCTATTGGAAGATAGTTTTTCTTGAAATTCTCCATACTAAACCTTTTCAGCATAGTATCAATGTACGTCGACTAGGATAATTCAAGCAACCTTTTATATCTATCTCTGTAGATCTTTATCTCAAGGATAAAGGATGCTTCTCTCAAGTCCTTCATGGAGAACTGTGATGACAATCAAACCTTTATTTCTTGTAATGCAGGGATGTTATTCTCGATTAAGAGAATGTCATCTATATACAAAACAAAAAATATTATCACAGAGTTATTAACCCACTTTTATATGCAGGATCCTTCTCTATTCTTAATGAAGCCATATGTTCTGATCATTTTATCAAAACGCATGTTCCAACTCTAAGATGCCTACTTAAGTCCATAAATGGATCTCTGAAGCTTGTACACCTTAGACTCATCTGTGGATATGAAATTTTTAAATTGTATCATATACACCTCTTCTTCTAGCTCTCCATTTAGGAAGGTTATTTTCACATCCATTTACCAAATTAAATAGTCCAGATGTACTACTATCGCAAGCATGATCTAAATAAACTTGAGCATTGCAATTGAAGAAAATATCTCATCATAGTTAATACCATAATACTGACGGTAATCTTTGACAATCAGACGGACTTTATAGGTCTCTACCTTCTTATCTGCACTCCTCTTTTCTTTGAAGATCCACTTACACTCTATGGATTTTATCCTTTCAGGTGGGTCAACCAATGTCCATACATTTTTTACCTTCATTGACTTCATTTTGAATTTCATGGCTTTCAGCCACTTATCGAAGTCAACCCTCTGCATCGCATCTATATAGGTGATCGGATCCTTATTATTCTTATCAAATTCAACTGGATCACCATCTCGGATCAAGAAATCATAGTATCTATCCGGTTGACGTGGTACTCTACTGGATCTTCTTAAAGATGTTTCTATAATAGATTTTAAATTTGATCTAATCAAGTCTAACTCTATGGGTTTACTAGATTATGTCAGTTCTTCTATCGATCAAACTTCATCAAGTTTAATCTTTGAGGTATTAGTTTCTTCTCCAAGGAACTTCTTTTCTAGAAAGACTGCTCTATTACTGACGAATACCTTCTGTTTATCAGCAAGATAGAAGTAATATCCTTTGGTCTCTTTTGGGTACCCTACAAATAGATACTTGTCAGATCTAGGTCCAAACTTATCAGTTTTTAAATATTTGATATAAGCCAGACATCCCCAAATCCTAAGATGACAGAGTGCTGGCTTACGCTTGTCCATATCTCATATGGTGTTTTACTTACGGACTTACTTAAAACTTTATTTAAAATATAACAAGCTGACTCAAGTGTATATCCTCAAAAAAAGATCAACAGACTTGCAAAGCCCATCATGGACCGAACCATATCTATCAGGGTTCGATTCTTCCTTTTTGATATACCATTATGCTGTGGTGTTCTAGGAGGGATCCATTGTGAGAGAATCTCATTCTCTTCTAAGTATGTCAGAAACTCACTGGAGAGATATTCTCCTTCTCGATCGGATCGAAGAGTTCTAATACTCTTTTCAGTTTATTTTTCTACTTCATTACAGAATCATTTGAATATTTCAAAAAATTCTGACATGTGTTATTAAGTAGAAGTGTCTATACCTCAATAGGTCGTCTGTAAATGTAATGAAATAATAATAGCCACTTCTGACACTGGTGTTCATTGGTCCACATACATCAGTATGTATCAAACCTAGAACTTCACTGCCTCACTCATCTTTTTCAGTAAAAGATGATTTGATCATTTTTTCAAGAAGACATGACTCACAGGTTGGAAGTGATTCACAATCACTGACTTCGAAGATTTTTTCTTGTGTCAATCTATTTATTCTATTCTTGTTAACATAACTAACCTATAGTACCAAAGGTAGATATCGGAGACATCACTAATTCTAAGGTATTTACTGGACGTGTACATTACACTAACAGGTTGTGACAAAATATAAATTTCATTGTTCAGCTATCCATTCGTCATACTAATACCATTCATAATGATATTAAAATTATTTTTTTTTATTGAAATTTCATAACCGTACATGATCAAAAGGCCTATAGAAATAATGTTCAATAAAAAAATAAGAACAAAAGTGACATTCACTAAGAATAATTATATTGGACTTGAATACAAGCTTAATAATCCCTAACGCTAGAACTAAAACTGATCTTCTATCTTCAATATTAAGAAATCTTTTGCCTTCTTAAAATCTTCTACTAACTTGTAGACCCTGCAATAAATTATAAATATTAAAAGACTTTCGATATCTAATATCCAAGTAGGAGAATCACAAATTAAAAAATTACAAGGTGTTATTATATAATTACCTTATCCAGCAACAACTTATTTCTTTCTTGGCCTGTTTGGATCTAGGACGATAATGTACTAAGGATAATTTTTCTTCCAGTGCCCCTGCTTCTTACAGTAGAAGCATTTGCCCTAACTCTGATCGGACTTGGGTTTCTTGATCTGACTGGACTTGGGTGCCCCAGTACTTGCATCCTTTTTTTGTTCTTCTTGTTCTTCTTTCCTTTCTTAAAGAGTCAACGTCCAGAAGAAGACTCTCCTACTACATTCACTGACTCCTTGTGGAGCTGATGATCTTTCTTAAAATTCTGTAACAACCTTAACAAATTGTGATAGTTGACTATAGGTTTTGTCATTCAAAAATAAGTAAGAAAAAGAAGGTAGGACTTGGGCAGAGAGTTCAGAATGGTATCTTTCTTCAACTACTCATGCAGAGAAAAGTTGAGCTTGCTTAAGCACTCAATCATCTCGATCATGTACAATACATGATCGGTGACTGATGCTCATTCTCTCATTCGAGTGTTGAAGATGGCACAACTAGTTTTGTGCCTCTCAAATATCATGGATGTGCCAAAAGACTTGTTCAATATTTACAATATATCCTGTGATTGAGCATTCTCGAAATGACAGCTGAACTCATCATTCATTGCCTCCAATATAATACAACGAACCGTAGTTCGATCGTTGAGTCACTTCTGATAAGTGTCTCTGACCGTACTACATGAGTTCGAAACTGGCTCCTCGGGTGTCAGATCTATCAACACATATAAGATCTGTTCGTGCTCCAGGACTATTTTAAGCTTTCGATACCAGCTATCAAAATTTAGTTCCATCAATTTATCACTATCTAATAATGATCGAAGCAACAAGATGATGGCCATAACTGTAAAAAAAAATCAAAACCTATTTAATATATGAATTGATTAAGTCAAAAGATATAGATTTTAGTCTAAAGGTTCTTTCACTATTTTATTCGAATTAGTAGCCTCTATCTCCAATTCAAAAAATTACGTTAATTTCTTAGTGGGTATTAGAATCCACATGGACTGCATATGGGCTCGAGTATGGCTCGGCCAACCCCTGCACACCCATGGGTAGGTTCTTAATCAATTATTTTATCAAACAATTTTTAGCATTCAAATTTGCCCCAGACACCTCTTCAACAAACGTATGGTGCCTCCATTGAAAGTTCTGGTTAGGTCCAACCATTAACATGCCAGAATTTAGTACATCTAACAAACAAGTGACTAGGTCTGAGTGTGACTTGGCTAACCTGACCATCATCAGAAAGACACAACTAAATCAACATATTATGAATGATAATTTCGACAGCCAGATGAGCACCAGGCATGTGATGCCTCCAACGATCATTTAAACTATCGAACTCATTATCATCCAACTTAATGAGAGGCCATAATCTAGTTATCACCATAACTATTTCATTTTAGGACCTAACAATTTTTAAGGATTTAATTAATTAAATTGAGAGATGAAAAAAGATTTGACCAGTTAATCTTAATCTTCTCATTGACTTCACCAAGTCAGATTAAAGAAGATTAGGCATAAGCTGGTCCAGCCAACCAGTCATAAATCCTTCCATTGACTTCACCAAGTCATAAAGAAGATTTAAGACAAGTTGAACTAGGGGCACCTAAATCAGTCATATTGATTTTTTAGTTAGCATGGATTAACCCCAATCATTAAGTGATCTAATCAAAATATGATTCACCATGTTGGTCAGGTAAGTGAGATCGGTAGGAGGAATATGCCATTAACTCAACATAGATTCAATCTATATGAGTAGCTCCCAATTAATGACCACCGATCAAAGTTGCCATACTTATCTTAGAACCAACTGGTTAGTCATTTTCAATTGGATCAACTTATAGACTTGGGTTCGACCATGAAGCTACAATTAAAGTCTATATTGGTCTAATCAAAGACATGAACTTGACCAACCATAACTATTAAAATTGATCAAGAGAAGAAATTGACCCAATCAGAATTAATTTTTAATTAGATTTGATTAATTACTAACATGATCCATTATTAATAATTTCTAACCCTAGATCTAACCCAGTTAAATGGATATGACTCGAGCTAACCCATTAACCCATGAATTATGAAATTAATGCCTTGGATCTTTGATTCTCAAATCTAGATCGCTTAATTCTTAATTAAGTTTTGGACTGATATGGATTCAGATTCGGTGTTTGAAAATAGTTTTTAATTTTATAAAATATTTTTACAATCAATCATCTAATGATTAAAATCTTAATTTCAAATCTAATATATATTATTTTAGATCTAAAATAAAGTTTTAATTTTTTTTTACTGTTCATCATTCATGAAAAAGATTGCACAGTACCTTTACATGCCATAGAAGATCCCATCGAATGGGTAAATAAGATTGCAAAATCTTGATTTCTCCTATGACCAAATGGCTATAAGAATCTATCCAATCAGATTACTATACTACTCAGATTTTAAATAAATTATTTAGATCTAATCTAAATAATTAAAATTAAATTTTATAAAGATCAACATAAACTAGGACAATCTTTGCACTGTAAGGGGTAAACCTTACAGCAGGATAACCTTATATTAGTTTGTGTGATCAAATCTATAATTAATTTTAGATCTAAATATCATATATCAGATCTAATCTAAATTAAATTATAGATCTAAATGCATGTAATATCAGGTTATATATAAAAAATTTATGTCATAATACATCGGGCTTTGATACTATTTGAAGGAAAAATGGGTAGTTCAAAGCATGCATTTTTAAAATTTTACAGTGAAAAATAAAAGATTAAATATTTTAATCTTCTAAACATATCTTGGATTAGATCTAAACTACTGTTAAAGATCAATAACATAAAATATATATATATAAAATCTATTATAAAATAAAAAACTGCATCGATCACATCGATGTTCTGAATCTGATCTAACCTTTAGATTACATTGGTTGAGTTCAGAACTCATCACTTTTTCATGGATCGATGATCTCTACTACTGATAGATATGGTATGAAGCTCTCATTGATGTTGAATAGCCACACAGATTGTTTGACCTCTATAGATCATTCACTTGAAGTCCTGATCGGATCTTCCTTCGCAAAAGTGCTAGCTCGCGTCGAAGACTCTAGATGGCTGATCCAAGCTCCTTTCTTTGGATCTCTCGAACTCCTCCAGATCAAAAGGTGAATCTTTACGAGAAGGTGATGGTGTGAAAGATTAGACAAGACTCACTCTTATATTTTTTTTCTCATAAAATCTAGAGTTGAAACCCTAGAACCTATCCTATATCTCAAGCCTGATAGGAAGATCACTTCCTTTGTTTCTCATGCACGAAAGCCCAACCCACTCTCAACTTTTCATGCCCCAACTCTCAGATTTCTCACATAAAAAATCTCTTCTTTTCTTGCACAAAACTGATCTCTTCTTAAGGGTGGCGTCCCATAGAAGATAAGGATAAGAAAGAAGTAGTTTCGGTTCAATTTTAAACATCGGCTGATCCTTATCACTAATTCAAATCAAATTTGAATTAAATTTTGAACCAAACTTTATCATCATCATTTTGAACCAACTTTATCTCAACTCTTTAATCACTTATCGTCATGTATTTATTTTATGCATGTATAGGTAATATGATGAGATACTGAGATGGGACAACCCGATGATAAGCGAAGAAGAAATCTCTACTCAGCTCTTATAGAACTTTACAAACTGATTCCATCAACTAGTAAGTGACCAATGTCACTTTATTTATTTTAATTTCTCATAATTTATTTTTTTTATAATATGCAAGTCATGCAAATGGGTGAATCCATACCTAGAAAGCTAAAACCATTAGGTTACAGGCCAACAAAGTATATGACATGTTATAATGGCTGTAACATAAATGATTTCAAATTTTACACATAGTAATATGGATATCATAAGAGTACAATGAACAATAGTGTATGTATAAAGGGCAGCTGGTGGGCAGAGGTGGAGAGTGACTATTATGGAATCCTCGAAAAAGTGATCAAGTTGACCTATCTTGGAGGTAATAGTGTCATTTTGTTTAAGTATCAATGGTTTGATATCGATAATTATATAAAGGTTGATCCACAGCATGGACTTATTGAAATCAAACATGGATTAAAAGCATATGTCAATGCTCCCTTTGTGCTAGCTCAACAAGCTATTCAAGTAAACTATACTCCATTCCCATCAAAGGAGAGAGGAAGGAAAGAATGGTGGGCTATATGCAAAATTGAGTCTCGGGCAATTTATTACATGCTCGAAGAAGAAGAAGAATCCGTTTTACTAGAATACTTTCAAAATCGAGGATGAAACATCTGAAGTTCATCAGTCTTTCATAAATGTAGAGTTGGATGCTATAGATTTTCTCCTACATGATGGCCAACATGAGGAGATAGATAATTCTGAGTTTAGTTTGAAGGACAATCCTATCCAAGAACGAGAAGAAGAGGAAGGTGATGAAGAAATAGAAGAAGAGGAAGAATTAGATGAAGAATCCGAAGGGTACCAAATATCTGAAGACTCTATATAATACTGAGCATGAAAAGTAGCCAAATGTGCATAATAGGATGGGAGAACCGCCTAAAAAAAGATGTTATATAAGAATATTAGTTAGCATTTGCTGGTACAAAGTTAAGGTATCATGATATACAGTTAAATAAATATGATATATAGTTATTTTATTATGGTACACAGTCAATCAATATGATACATATTTATTTTTATTTTCAAAGATTATAGATCATATCTTTTCGAGGTCAGAGCCATCACAGTCGAGGAGAGAGCTCTCGAGGAGAGAGCTCTCATGCCATCAGCTTGCATGCTTCTGTGCCGCACATACCATACGATAAACTCTAATATTTTAGATATTTTTTTATGTTATTTTATCACTACAACAGAATAGAGTATTAGCGATGCAAAAAATTCATCGCTAATACTAGATTTTCATCGATAATAGTTATTAGCAATGAAATTATCATCGCTGATATTTCATCATAAATAATGACATCGTTGATAATTTTTTACGATGAAAAAATTTTTTTATCATCAATAATCGATATTATTGATCAAAATTTTTTATTGTTAAAAAAGTTTTTTTTCAAAAACTATTCATGATGAAAAATTTTCATCCTAAAAAAGTAATCCATGATAAATTATTACATCACTAATAAAAAATAATTTAAAAAATAATTTACAATAAAATATTTTTATCATTATTAATTTAATTAAAAATTTTTATAAAATTTAAATTTATAAAAAAATATTAACGACATAAAAGTTTCATCGTAAATATAATAATTTTTGATAGAAATTTTTATTGCTACTAAATTAGCAATTATTTACGATGAAACTATTTTCATCATTAATAATTTAATATAAAATTTTAATATTTTTAAACTTATTAAAAAATTATTTATGATCAATTATTTTTATCGTTAATAAGTTTTTTGGTGACCAAAATTCATCAAAAATAATTTCATCACTAAAAATTTATACATAATTTTTTTAAAAATAATTTAAAAATATATATATTTAATTTATATTTATAATATTTTTTATTTATAACCTATAAAATAAAAATAAAAAATTCATATAATAAATTTATAAATAAATTTTATTATTTTATTATATTAAATTAAAATTATAAGAGGTCTGAAATAAAAATAAAAAGTAACATAAACAGACCATCAAGTGTCGGCATTTGCAAAAGGAGAATGGGCTGGGGAAGAAGAGCACTCGAAGAGCTCGGATCAGCTTGCTGCTACTTGATCAACTGCATCATTTACTCCATCTGTGCCATTCACTCCATCATCTAGATCTGGAGCAACTTCATTGACGCATACAACTAACTCATCAGCTTGTTGCTCAGTCTGTTGTCGATCCTCAGTAGCCTATCTTTGCATCTCTGTTAGGTGAGCATCGCAGGCAGCATGGATGTCAGCCCTGGATGAGCATGAGGATGAGAGAGTACTGATCCCATGCCCTAGACCTCTAATATAATAGGATCTCGTACCAAACATCTGATCATAGATCTCATCATCTGTGGGTGAAGTCGAGCCCTCAGGAGTAGGTTGGGATCTGATGCCTATCATACGATCCTAAAAATTGAAGTTATAGCTATTTTAATTTTATACTAAAAATCAAACTGTGAATGAAAAAAATAATTAAAAAAACTTACAAAAAGCTTCTGGTTCCTCATCGTCCACTCTGACCGTCGCTGGTGGATCCGTCGGTAGATATCGATCCTACCAGGAAGCTCGTCATTCTTTGCATCTCTCTACAATTTGAGAATAATTAATTAAATTTTTTTTAAATAGTTAGAGAGTTAAAATATGCTAATTAAAAATTACTTACCATCTGTTCCATATGGCGAGCGAATGACCTCGAACCCCCACAATGCGATATGGTCTGTCTTGTCCGATTCGTGGTGTTCTAGGCACATCGTCTCTGTACAGTTAACAGTCAAATTAGTAGGTAACAAACTGAATTTAAGAATAAATAATTCAATCATTAAACTCTAAAAAAAAGAAGTTTGGATGTGTAACCTGATATGCTAGATCCTTGTAATGCCGACATACGAGAGCCCAATCATCCATAGTAATGTTGTCATACAGTCGCTGCCATACTGCCTCCACCCCATGGTCCTGCATTACATAGTACTAGTGCTGATGAATGCGGTGATGATACTCCTTAAAATGCAAGCATAAATGAGTATCCACAGCTCACGACACACGATCCTCCTCAAAGTCAACAATATCAAATACACCCTGCCAATAACAAATATTAGAAGAATACCTTGCTAATTAAATATTTATAGTATAATTTATTTTACTTATAACTGGATGTAGAAAATATCTCTCTGAGCTTGTATAACATGACGCCAATCGAAAAGCATCACGGGGGCATAGCTACGGCATATGATGTCCAGCTCGATCTGCCACAGCTCGTACCATCCCTTAATGGGTTTGGTGTAGCTGGATAGTATTTCAATACAGAAATGCTATCCCAAATGCTCACATCTCCAATGCTCTAGAGCGCGATTCTTCAATGGACCTCATCCTCACCTCACCACTGATGGAAACTTATCTGAAATAATAATAAATAAATTATTACTATAATAGCTATCTAAATAAAAAAATCAAATTTTATTATATAAAAAATATAATAATATCACTTGGACCTACCTCACTTAGACCTGCCTCACTTAGACCTGCTAGTGTAGGACCCTCTGACAACTCTATTAGTGTAGCAGTGGAAATGAGTGAAGACGCCTCAGCCTCAGGGGTAGGCTGCGAATGCGAACATCGTCGTCTGTCTCCTGATGCCATACCTGTAATTTTTGACATATAAATGAATATAATATTGGATAATAATAGTGAAAAATAAATTACATTCTAATGAATAGAATTGTATCACATACTATTATTGTAAGAGAAGATCTAACAAAGAATATAGATCTACTCATCAATATTCATATCTTCCTCGATGTATAGGTCCTCCTCCGAATCACAATAATCGACTAATATATCGTCTTCTATCTCATCGTCATTTATGAACTGATCATTACCTTCTGACTCATCAAGATTAAATATAAAATCAGCTTCAACTTCGTTGGATGGCAGATCAGTCCTATTCAAAGGAGCTAATACAAATTCTTCATCAACAAGAAGCTTGGCTAATATTTGTTCTTCCTCTTGAAAAGCTTCCTCTTTATGTAAATCTAAATTTTCATCCATCTCTAGTTGGGTTGGTATGTCATATATGCCTCTAGGTGTTATTCTTTGTATGACATGTCAATTATTTTGATATTTTAGATCCTTCAAATATATTACTTATTTCGTTTGAGTTGCTAATATATACGGCTCATTCTGATACCATGTTCGTGCAAAGTTTATACTGATAAAGTATAGATCGATATGAATATCAATCTTTTTATTACTAATATCTCATAATTCACACTAAAACAAGAATAGAGAATTACTGGATCCATACTTTAGTTCTATGATATCTATCAGTACACTATAATATTCATTCTCTTCTTCTCCTTCATATCCTATTATTGCAATCCCACTATTCTGGGTCTGTCGTTGCATCTCAAGCTTCCTTGTGTGAAATCTCATTCCTCCAATAATACAGGATATGTAGTGGTTAACCCTTCGATCAGAATCATATATTGAATCATACAACTCATCAATTATACCCTCTTATTTATTGAAATACTTATATTTTATCTACACCGTAACATAAAAAATTATATTGGCTCAAATAATTATTTTTATAATTATTAAAAATAACATATTACTAGTGCAACTTACAAGATATCTAAACTATTTTATAAATTTTTTTCTATGTCAATCATCAGCATCCATATTATTCTCTCTGGATAGTATACTCTTGTGCTCACTGCAATAAGTCATAATTTTTAATTTTACATCGATATAAAAAAATTACTAGAATATTAAATAATATACTAAGATGATACTTACTGAATGAAATCTTTAATTTCTTCATAATTATTTAGAACGTAGAAGTGTGCCTTAGATAGCTCATTCACATCCATAAATTTATATCTCCTTCCAACAATGGATCGAACTGTTTGTTTAAATATAGATAGTGTCGGTTCATTATCACCCCATTCATAGTCTGCGTTATGATCTGTACGATTGAATCTTATTTTGATATCATCAGGATACATCGAGCAAAATGTGACACACTTCATAGCTACGTATTCTTCCACTATAGACCCTTCAGGCCATGCTTTATTGTGCATATACTTTTTTAGAATACACAAGAATCTGTAAATAAAAATAAATTTAAATTTTAAAAATATATTTACATCTTATAACTGACATGATAAAGTACGTATAATTTCTTTATCTTTCAATAGGATACATCCATCGATAATATGCCGGTCCGACCAGAAAAGCTTCTTTTGGAAGATGAATAGTTAGGTGCACCATAACATCAAAAAATGATGGTGAAAATTTTTTTTCTAACTTACAAAGAATGAGCATGATATCCTTCTCAAATTTTTTAAATAAGTTAATCTTCAATTTTTGGCAACACAGTTCTTGAAAGAACACTTCCAACTCAATCAATACTGTTTGAATATCACCTCCCAAATAATCATGCATGACTACAGAAAGCAAGCGTTGTATCATCACATAGGAGTCATGACTTTTCATGCCAGAGATATTGCTGTCGTTGTTGGCAATACACCGTGATACATTTGAAGCGTAAGCATCAGAAAACTTTATGATTTTGAACTATCTATAGAAACTTTTCTTTTCCTTGCTAAACAGTAAATAACATGCAGGTGGCATAAAAAATCTATCACCTCGACGAACTAAATGTAACTCCAACTGAATTTTTATTTTCTGTAAATCAAGATGAGCTTTTGTACTATTTTTTATTTTTTTTGAGATATTCAATACTATACCGATGATATTATCATAAATATTCTTCTCAATGTGTATTACATCTAGATTATGATGAAGCAGTAGCTACTTTCAATATGATAGTTTGAAAAAAAATACTTCACTTTATCCAATTCAGCTCAGCTTCAGTACGATTCTGCTTGCGAGTACCCAATATTTTTCTAAATTAGACATTTTCAATAACTTCAAGTTATTCTAAAACTTCTGCTCTACTTAACTCCTTAGGTGGTGGACATCGATCGGACTTACCATCAAAGTATTGATTGTAATGGGTCCTCCAAGAGTGATCAAGTAGAAACTATCGATGACCTATGAAGCATATTTTTCGTCCATGCTTTAAGTGTAAGGAGGACATATCCTTATTGCATATTGGACATGCCAGATATCTTTTAGTACTTCATCCAAATAAGTTTTCAAATGTAGAAAAATCATTTATGATCCATAAAATTGAAGCATGCAACTTAAAATTTTTTTGACTCACAAAATTATATGTTTGTACTCTAATTTTTCATAGCTCCTTCAGATCATCGATTAATGATCATAGATACACATCAATTTTATTATCTGATACTTTTGAATCTGAAATCAACAGTGATATAAAAATAAATGGTTCTTTCATATACTTTTAGAGTGACACATTATATACAACGAGCATCACAGGCCACATGCTGTAGGAAGTACTCAAATTGCCAAAGGAATTAAATCCATCTGTCGCTGACCAAGCTGGATATTGTGCGGGTCACTCGCAAAGTGTGGATGATTTGCATTAAAGTCTTTCCTCACTATGGAATCGACTGGATGGCTAAGTATGTTCTCCTCCAAAATTTGCTGCTCATGATGCCATCTTATTTTTTCAGCTGTCTTTATGGATATATACAACCTTTGAAGTCTGAAAAAATATTTCAAAATCTTTTGAGATATTTTTTTTCTTTTTCTATTATCGATTTTGTACCTAGGCTCACTGTATTTTGAATATTCAGTTATCTATTCGTTATCCTTATAAAATAATATACAGTCATTTTTACAGGCATGTATAAGAATATAGTCAAATCTTAATTTTCATATGTATATTTTTACTTTAGATTATGATTTCAAAAGTCTCTCTCCATCGAAAAGAGCTGCTTTAATCAATATCAAATTTTAGTCAAATGAGTTCTGACTCCATCGATTCATGATTTTAATATGAAGTAATTTTATCAAAAACTCTAACTTGAAGAACTTTGCATAATTTGGATAGAGTAGCTCTCATGCATCCCTTACAAGCTTTGCAAACTGTTCAAAAGTTTCTTCTATCTCAAGTTGGATATTGTGTTTATGATTAGAATTATCTTCAGATGTATTAGTACTCATGCATACATTTGAACAAACACTCTGATGTAAATTATCCAATAGTTCTTCTATACTACTATATTCGATAGGTTTAGTAGCATCACTATCATCTTCAGTATCATCATCATTGTACACAACTTTATTCGAATCACTCTCCCCATGCCATATCCAGCGAGTATACTTCTTATCCATACCATAACATAGCAGATTCTCCTCAACAAGTGTTATGTGATGATATACCATATTGATACATCTCTTGCATAGACACTTTATCCGACTAGCACTGTCAGCCTTATGCTATGCAAACTCAATAAAATCTCGAATACCTTTTTGATATTCAGATAAAAAAAATTTCTCTAGCATTCATCTAACTTTTGTTGATATTCATCTAACAACAAATATGAAAATCATTAGTAACAAAAAAATTTTTAGTGGTATTCATCCAAATCGAATCCCGACCTGAATTTCAGATCGAATCTCGATCCAGATCCAGACACGGATCATTTTATACAAAACAACACGCATTAAAGAATACAGACTGGATAGTAACATAAGAAATCTCTTTCCATCAATTTAATGAAGCAAAAATATATGATCCTATCCATTTTAAATCATTACTAACAGGTGTGATCCTATTTTTTTCAGAAAAATAATAATCTTATTATTATTATTAGTCGATATTTTATTTTATTATTGTAAAAATTTTAACAGTATCTCTCCATGGTTCTCTAAGTATACGATGTGAATATGGTGTCTATGCACCCTATCCACCATATACCTAGAGAACAGTAGACAGATTACTGCTGACTACCATATAATAAAATAAAATATTAATTATTAATAATAATAAGATTATTAACAATAATAAGATTATTACTTTTCCAAAAAGCTCGAACATAGGATATCCAAGAGTTGATCTCGATCAAGATCGACTCATGAATAAAAATCTACGACTCAATGTAATTTAACTACCATCTTAGAACATATATTCAGAGATGGATTTCTAATTTATCAAAAAAGAATAATTTTATATAAAATTTTTTCATCAAAAATTTTAGTAGAGTTTTTTTTTAAATAAAAATATTTTTTATATTTAATTATAATAAGTAAAAATATATAAAATAGCATACAAAATAATTAAATTATAATAAACAAAAGCAATATGCATTGTGCTAGTGGAACAATAAAAAATTTATTAATTTCAGCAGTAACACTAAAAAATTTATGTAATAAATATAAAATAAACTTTAAGTAGTTGAATATGCAAAATAATATTAATACAAAATAATAACACAAAATCTAATCGCTCGTCGAATATCCTCTACTCCCTCTCCTTCATCTTCCAAATTCACCAAAAGCAGCACCATGGAGGCAGTCCTGCAGATAGGGCTGGAAATGGGTCGGGCTGCCAAGAGGCCCATTGGGTCAGACTTCAGACTCGACCCCAAACCATTGAGGCCAAGCTTTATTCAAAAAAATAGGGCCAGTTTGGCCATCAGACTGGGCTCGGGCAGATATTTGGCCCGACCTAAAGCTGACTCGATTGGGTTCATGTCAATTAACCCCCCTCTCCCCCCAACCCCGACCCAATCTGCATCACCCACCCCATGCCACTTGGACTCGACCCTCGCGATCCCTGCTCCTATGACACTACCACCGTCACTCACCCCCCGTGACCCACCCCCTACGGCACTGTCGTTCTCTCTAACCCCCCACGACCAGGATCCCAACTCGAATCCTGATCAGATTTCGATCTGGATCCCAACTCGGATCGAGATTAATAAGTACATAAATTTATCCATAGAAATATTAATTTATGGATCAAATTATCTTTATTCTTTTAAAATTGATACTTCTTTGTATATTTTGTAAAAAATAAGTTCAGCAATATGAAGAGCCCGATCTACAGGCTTAAAAAGATCAAACGAGATAAAAAATAGAGTTAAAATAAATTTAAATTTTAAGCCGAAAGCAAACCCGATCCAATTTACAAGCTAGTGGTCCACCATGGACCACTTGGTCCATAAAAAAAAATGGGTGAGCCACGTGAAAAGCAATGGCTCAGGGAGAGTGTTTGGTGGGCTTCACCGATGGAATGGTTGCCTGGGTCTTCAAACAATTGATTATGGTCCTTGATGCATGTGGACGTGGCTAGACGTGCTATGCAGGACTCCCTGGTGAAGTGAACGGCGTGTGGATGCTGATATAGCTTGATGCACGATCGTAAAAGCAGGAAACAGATCTTATCGAGTTGAGAAGGATTTCAAATCAAAATCAATTGAGATTCCAATGTTTTGAATGAGAGACATCCTTCTATTTTAATCCCATATTGGCAAAACAGAAAATTCCTCCCATTTTAACACCTATAAATAAAGGCTAATATCTTTACTCTAGAGATATCTTTCTCCACTCCATAATTCTTGTAGGGGGTCTGTGTGACAGGTAGATATACCCACCTTTAAAACTTTTTAGCCACCTTGTTCCCACTTTCTCTCACCCTTCCAACACACGAGAATGAGAGTCAGCCAAGGAAAGGTTGATCCAAAGCCAAGAGAAGGAGAGAAGTTTGGTTCTGTAAGAGATTTTATTTTCTGTTCAAACTCTAAGCCTTGTTAATGGCTTAAGAGTTGAAAATTTTTGTATCAAAATTTTTATTTAAAAATAAATTAATTATTTTCTTTCTATTTAATTTTTATAATTTTAATTTTTGCAATAAGATAGTTTAAATTTTTGCCTCTTTTAATTCTGTAATTTTTAATTTTTGTAAGTTCAACTCCAGCAAGTAGAATTAGTTTTTATTTTATTTTTGACTTCAAATCAACTATGTTTGGTTAAGTAATCCCTCTGGGGTTTGCGATGAAGCTAGATCATGAATAGAAGTCTACTCTATTCAATTTCTCTTTTGGAGCTTTTAAATTTTTAGAATCCTTCTCCCTTCATCTCTCTCGTCAAGAGACTTGATGGGCTATTGTTGGGTCAGAATCCCTTCATAGTCCATGCTTAATTCGGTGTAAGAGGAGATGATTGATAGAAGGATCATAATTTTTTAAATTATTTCTTCTCTTTCCATATGAAATCTTGATGGATTATAGTTGGGTCAGAATCCCTTCATAGCCTATACTTAGATAACACAAGAGAAGTGAAGAAAGGAAGGATCTCTTAATTAGGGTGAGAACAAAATGTTTGATGGATTATAGCTGAGTTAAATCTCTTCATGATCCATGCTTGTTCATATTTTACACCTTGATCAAGGGACATTATAAGAGAAATTATAGAAAGGCTCTCTAATTCATTAGTCTAGTGGATTCAAGAGCCTTAGATCTTTTAGATAATTTATCTTTATAATTAATTAATTTATTACTTTGGTAGTTCATAATTCAACAAACAATCTCTTTCCTTTTTCTCTAAAGCTCGCCTGAGTAAGCATTTAAATATAATTCAAAATTTAATTCCTCGTGGGATCGACTCATACTCGTCGGACGTGCTACATTGCACACCATGCGCTTGCGGTAAATTTAAGACATATCAAGTTTTTAGCACCGTTGCTGGAGAATTGACGTATTTAAATTATATTTCAGATTCTTGTTCTTCGTACTTTTAGTTTTAGTTTTAGTAACTTCTTTCTATCTTTTTAGTTTAATCAAAATCTGTCCTGACATAAGGTTGCCCTGACGTACTGGAAGTTACGTTGTATGGTTGTCCTAGGACATATTTTGATTTACATAAAAAAAATTTGTTACCATTAATTCTTAGATTTTTCTTTTAAGTGCTGCTTATTTGCTTAGTTAATTTTTTACTTTTAGATTAGAATTATCTCATTATATTTAGATTGCATAAGTCTTATTTTCTTATTAACTGATTTATTTTTTTTATTTCTTTCATAACTCACTAATCCAAAAATTAATATTTATTTTAGTTCTGTAATTAGATTAACATAAAAAAAATACTAATCGCATAAGATTTAATTAATATAAAGAAACAACTAAACTTTAAAAATCTTTCACTTTATTTGGTCACCTTGCTTTCTTTGCATTGCATTTTGATAATATATCTTAAGGATATCACCCATTAATTAGATAAGGTGGGGATTTGATCATCCTTTCTTAGCCCACAAATCACCTCCTTGTATCTACATAACCTAATCCTTAAATAAAATTAATTAGATGCCAGCCTTAGGGACATTCAAGCTCATTAGGATAAGAAAACCTAAGAGTTGGACTGGGTTCAAGTGGGTTAGCCTGTCAGTGTCTAGAAAAGTGGTTCAGGAATTACGTTCCAAAGAAAGGTAGTTATCTAATTATGTTCGTTGCGAAAGTATGGAGAATCTCCCACCAATCTTACACTTACCTGACCGATTCGGTTAGCCGATTTCGAACTTGGAGTGCTCGAAGGCGACCTTGACAGTTAGGAGCTATCTAGAATTAGGAAAATCTTAGTCAGTACTCCTTTTCTTTTCTTTTCTTTTCTTTTGATTGAAAAAAGAATTAAAATAAAAAAAATAAAAGAAAAAAATACTTTCTTCACTTCCTTCGTAGAAAAGGATGTCGGGTCCCAGTAAGAATTAATTAGATTCCTGTTTCAAACCCAACAACTTCTATAATGGGAGAACCCAATCAATCCTAAACCCTTAAGGATTTATGTTATCCAATCGGTTCCGTCCAACCTTCTTGCATCAGGTTGCCCCAACCCACTACAAAGAACTTTGAAATTAAACCTCAAATCATTAACATGCTTCCAAAATTTACGGGAATAGAGGATGCATACATATTCATTAGATAGTTTGAAGAGGTTTGTGCAACCATGAGGCTACAACAACTATCAGAGGATGAGGTTAAACTAAGACTGATCAATTTTACCCTTAAGGACAATGCTAAAAAGTGGCTCTATAGTCTTCCAAACCAATCTGTCACAACTTGGGAGGGTTTTGTAAGAGTGTTCTTAAAGAAGTTCTTTCTCCATCACAAAACAGCTAGGATTAAGAATGAGATAAACCAATTTTACCAACTAGCTGGGGAATCATTCTGAAAATACTTCGATCACTTTAAGAATCTCTTGACCCAATGCCCATACCATGGAATAGAAATCTGGAGGCTATGTCAGATAATTTATGAAGGACTAGATTTAAATTCTAGAACTATGCTAGAGTCCATATGCCAAGGTCAATTCATGTACAAAGAACCTACTAAAGCCTGGCAATTTCTAGAAAATCTAGTTGAGAAAAATTTATAATGGAAAATAACTAGAAAACTTGAGAAACCAACACCTTCAAGAGGAATGCATCAAATTCAAACTTTCCTAGCTACAGAGGTCAAAATAGCAATATTAACACGTAGGTTAGAGGCCTTAGAGCTACAAAGACCAGCCAGTGTGAACCAAATTTCTACACCCATGTGCAATGCATGTAGTGCACCCGATCATGTCCTCGAAGAATGTCCCTTCCTAATGAATCCAATAGAAAATGGATGTGCACAAGTAAATGCCACATACCAGAAATCAGTGAACAATCCCTATGCACCCACATATAACTCAAGTTGGAGGAATCATCTAAACTTTTCTTGGTCACAAAATCCAAATGTATGTGGTCCTAGCTACAGCCCACAAAATTCAAGGCCTAACCCTGTGATAAACAACCCACCAGGCTTCAATAATAATGAAAAAAAAATTAATTCTCTAAAGAAAAGTTTAGAAGTTCTGGCCAAATCCAATACTGACACCAATGCCACACTGAGCAATTTTATGCAAACCACGGGTCAACTCATAAACACTAACTCCCAAGCCATTGTCTGTTTGAAAATACAAGTGGGTCAGCTAGCTTCTGCTATGAGCGAGCGAGAACGAAGTAAGCTACCAAGCCAACCTGAATCTAATTCGAGAAATCAAAATAGTCCATGACCCCAACAAGGGAACCAAATCAGTCATGTGAATGCTATTCACACCTTAAGATCTAGAAAATAAGTGGACAATAAGGTAGGTACATCTGATGATAGAGAAAATTCAATTGAGTTACCTTATGAAAAACCTACCTTACAAACTCAAGCTCCTAAAATTGATAGTATACCAAGCCCAAAATTCAAAATTCCTAAAGCTCCTTTTTCAAATTGTCTAAGGCCCAATAAAAATTTGGAACATTTGGATAAAATTTTAAAAGTGTTTAAGTAAGTTCAAGTAAATATCCCTCTTTTAGATATGATTAAACAAGTTCCAACCTATGCTAAATTTCTAAAAGACCTTTGTACCAAGAAAAGAGCCACCAATGTACCTAAGAGAGCATTTTTGGCAGCAAGTATGAGCTCATACTTATCTAGTCATATGCCAATAAAATATAATGATCCAGGATCTCCAATAATTTCATGTGATATTGGAGAAACCCATATTGAGAAGACCTTGCTAGATTTAGGAGCTAGTGTAAATATTCTTCCATTTTCAGTTTATAAGCAATTAGGATTAGAAAAATTTCTACCGACAAAAATCACATTACAATTAGCAGATAGATCTCTTAGGATCCTTAAAGGAATGGTAGAAGATATTTTAATCAAGATTGATAATTTTATCTTCTCTATAGACTTTATCATTTTAGAGACAGAACCAGTTGCGAACCCTAAGGCTCATATCCCAGTTATTTTAGGAAGACCATTCTTAGCTACTGTAAATACTGAAATTAACTATCAGAATGGACTTATGAAGCTATCTTTTGGAAATATGATAATTGAGCTAAATATATTCAACCTAGAACAAGAATCCTCCCAGCATGCTGATGTAAATGTAATTCAAGAGAAAATTTATGAACCCATTGACATTAGCGATGAAGAAGTCGATTTCGAGTCTAGTCTCTGGCCAATCAATGAATCTGAAGAAATAAATAAAATTTTTATAGATAATAGGAATAGCCAGAGACAAGAGCCTTCCATTGAACCAATCATAAAAATGATTAGTCCATCTTCCAAACCATCAATAGAGAAGGCAATCAAATTAGAATTGAAACCCCTCCCCAAACACCTTAAATATGCATATTTAGGTCTAAAAGAAACCTTGCCTGTAATTTTCGCATCTGACCTAAATTCTAAACAAGAAGAGGGGTTGCTAAAAATTTTGAAAAAAAATTATGAAGCAATAGGCTGGACCATGGCTGATATTAAGGGAATAAGCCCTTCTATAGTTCAACATAGGATTCACCTAGAAGAAGAGGCCAAACCAACTAGAGATGCTCAGAGAAGACTTAACCTAGTCATGAAGAATGTAGTCAAAAAAGAAATTATAAAGTTACTTGATAATGAAATCATCTACCCCATCTCTGATAGCTCGTGGGTAAGCCCTGTACAAGTGGTACCTAAAAAGTCTGGTGTAACAGTGGTCCAGAATGAAGCAAACAAACTTATTCTAACTAGGACACAAATGGAGTGAAGGGTCTGTATAGACTATAAAAAATTGAATGCTGCAACAAGAAAAGATCACTTTTCATTACCGTTAATTGATCAAATGGTAAAAAAATTAGCCAGACAAGAGTTCTACTGTTTTCTTGATAGATATTCTGATTATAATCAGATCCCTATAGCTCCTGAAGATCAGAAAAAGACTACATTCACTTGTCCATTTGGAACCTTTGCTTATAGGCGAATGCCCTTTGGATTATGTAATGCGTCGGCAACCTTTCATAGATGCATGATCAGTATTTTTTTGGATATGGTTGAACGATTTCTGAAAATTTTTATGGATGACTTTTCTATCTTTGGTCCGACTTTCTCCGAATGCTTAGATCATCTGAGATTAGTTCTAGAAAGATGTAAGGAGAAGCACTTAGTTCTTAACTGGAAAAAGTGCCAACTCATGGTTAGAGAAGGGATAGTTCTTGGCCATGTAGTTTCGAAAAAAAGAATTGAAGTGGACAAGGCCAAAGTAGATCTTATTGCAAGTCTTCCACCATCTAAATCTGTCAAAGAAATTTGTTCATTTTTAAGACATGCTGAATTTTATAAAAGATTCATTGTCAATTTTAGCAAAGTGACTCGCCCATTAACTAATCTCTTAGCAAAAGAAATCAAATTTGAGTTCACTCATGAATACCTAGAGTCTTTTGAATTCCTTAAAAAGGCACTCATTTCAGCTCCTATCATTCACCCTCCTGTCTGGTCTGAACCTTTTGAACTGATATGTGATGCGTCTGATCATACTGTGGGTGTAGTTTTAGGTCAAAGAATTAATAAGCTTCCTTGAGTTATTTACTATGCGAGCAAAATCTTAAATGATGCATAGCTTAATTACACTACCACTAAAAATGAGTTTCTAGCCATTGTCTTTGTCCTAGAAAAATTTAGGTCCCATTTGGTTGGGTCACACACCATTGTCTATACTGTTCACTCAACCATTAGACATCTCCTAGCAAAGAAAGACGTCAGGTGCGCTTGATACGATGGATCTTACTCCTTCAAGAATTTGATCTAAAAATTAGAGATTAAAAAGGTACGAAAAATGCAGTAGTGGATCACTTATCCCGAATCATAGTCGCACCATCTAATGAATCACCTATCAATGAATTTTTTTCTGATGAACAGCTCATGTCTGTGTCCACTGAACCATGGTATGCTGATATTGTCAATTATTTAGCCATTGGTAAAGTTCCTTTTCATTGGATTACTCAAGACAGACATAAATTTTTTGCCGAAGTAAAATATTTCATTTGGGATGATCCATACCTCTTTAAGCAGTGTCCTGATCAAATAATTAGAAGGTGTGTCCCGAACAATGAGGTTAGAAGTATTTTATCATTCTGTCATGATCAAATATATGGTGGTCACTTTGCATCCAAGAAAATAGTTGCTAAAGTCCTTTAATGTGGATTTTATTGGCCCAATCTATTTAAGGATGCATACGAGTACTGTAGAAATTATACTCGATGCCAACAAATGGGACGAATCACCAAGAGAAATATGATGCCTTTCAATCCAATCTTGATGGTTAAAATTTTTGATGTGTGGGGGATCAATTTTATGGGTCCATTTCCAAACTCATTTGAAAATAAATATATTTTAGTAGCTATCGACTATGTCTCGAAGTGGGTAGAAGCTCTTCCCTGTAGATTTACTAATAGCAAAGTAGTCATAAAATTTTTAAAAGAAAATATTCTCTCCCACTTTGGCACTCCTAGAGCAATTATTAGTGATCAGGGGATATAATTTTGCAACCGACCCTTTGCCACATTAATGAAAAAATATAATGTCACTCACAAGTTGGCCACACCTTATCACCCTCAGACTAGTGGACAAGTAGAAGTGTTCAACAAACAGATCAAACAAATCTTGGAGAAAACTGTTAATACCAATAGAAAGGATTGGTCCTTAAAATTAGTTGATGCACTATGGGCATATCGAACCGCCTTCAAGACCAATTTAAGAATGTGTCCCTATAGGATTGTGTTTGGAAAACTTTGTCACTTGCCTGTTGAGCTAGAGCATAAAGCCATGTGGGCTATTAAAAATTTAAATATAGATTTGGACGTAGCTGAAAATCATAGGAAGCTTCAAATTAATGAATTAGAAGAACTTAAAAATGAAGCTTACGAGAATGCTAGGGTGTACAAGGAGCGAATCAAAGTATTTCATGATCAGACAATTATGAGAAAATCATTTACTCCTGGACAAAAAGTTCTTTTATATAATTCTAGATTACACCTATTTTCTGAAAAGCTTAGGTCTAGATGGACAGGACCTTTCTTAGTTAAAGAAGTCTTCCCATATGGAGCTATAGAAATTGAAAATCCAAGTAATGGTGCTGTGTTGAAAGTTAATGGTCAAAGATTGAAACTATTCTTGGAACTACCCAAAGAATCTATTGACGAAGCCATGGTTCTCTATGAGCCAATTTATCATGATTAAATTGCTTGAAATATTTTATCTGGCTGAAGATATTAAACTTAGCGCTTCTAAGAGGCAACTCAATTTTTTTTTTTAACTAATATCTTTTCTATTGAATAAATAGAGATACCAGTCTTCGGGCTTTGCGGACTTTCAGACCAACATCGCACCAGATCACCTTCAACAAAGAACACATATTCATCAGATGACATCTTTCTTTTTCTTAATATCTTTTTTTCTTCATTAGAAATAATGATATTTAAGTTGGAGGGTAAAAAAAAAGAGTATTTTGGGCAAAATAGATTAGAAAAAGAATAATAAGAGTTAGAAAGTATTTGCTAATGACTGTAGTAAGTTAAGAAGTAGAGTAGTGGGCAGACTTTTAGCAGCTTACTTAGATCATTTAAAGGTTATTAGCACTTCTAACTGCACATGCACGTTGACAAGACAAATAGGTGCTGGTTGTGAGGCCGACTGAGGACTCAATTATTACCTAAAATTGGTAATTGATATACACTTCAATAAAAAAATTAAATTTGAGGAAAGAGCTACCTGCTTAAAATAAAAATACAGAGTATATGTGGATTGCCCTAAGCTTAGTAACTGGATCTCTGCACCTAAGTCAAGTGTGAAGGTTCGCGTCAAACAGTGAAGGAAAGGCTAGGATGCTCAACATGTAAAAAAAAAGAAAAGAAGAGAAGGCTATGTGAAAGCTACCTTAAATTCATGAACTTCATTTAAAGGTGTATAAAAAATTAATCAAAATAAGGTGATAAGAGAAGATACATTTATCTTTTACAAATCAGCACTCAAATGCTAAGTTGGCCATCACAAACACAAATATTGTAGATCTTTCGATGTATTCTAAGAAAATTTCTAATTGCACTAACTATGAAATTTACTTCTAAAGCTCAATATTTAATTAGTGATACTTGCTAAATTTTTTTTTTTGACTTTCAATTCTAGGTCTACTTCTGTAAAAGAGGATCTTAAAAATAATAATAATAATAATTATATATATATTGTATTGCTAAGAGACTAGCAATAAATAAGTTGAGGGGTATGATAAGTGCATAAATTTATCTATAGAAATATTAATTTATGGATCAAATTATCTTTATTCTTTTAAAATTGATACTTCTTCATATATTTTATGAAAAATAAGTACACCAATATGAAGAGCTCGATCTACAGGCTTAAAAAGATCAAATGAGATAAAAAATAAAGTTAAAATAAATTTAAATTTTAAGCCGAAAGCAAACCCGATCTAATTTACAAGCTAGTGGTCCACCATGGACCACTTGGTCCATAAAAAAAAAAGGGTGAGCCACGTGAAAAGCAATGGCTCAGGGAGAGTGTTTGGTGGGCTTCACTGACGGAATGGTTGCCTGGGTCTTCAAACAATTGATTATGGTCCTTGATGCATGTGGACGTGGCTGGACGTGCTATGCAAGACTCCCTGGTAAAGTGAACGACGTGCGGATGCTGTGCGGCTTGATGCACGATTATAAAAGCAGAAAACAGATCTTATCGAGTTGAGAAGAATTTCAAATCAAAATCAATTGAGATTCCAACATTTTGAACGAGAGACATCCTTCTATTTTAATCCCATATCAGCAAAACAAAAAATTCTCCCTATTTTAACATCTATAAATAAAGGCTAATATCTTTACTCTAGAGATATCTCTCTCCACTCTATAATTCTTGTAGGGAGTCTGTGTGAGAGGCAGACATACCCACTTTTAAAACTTTTTAGCCACCTTGTTCTCACTTTCTTCTACCCTTCCAACACACGAGAAGGAGAGTCAACCAGGAGAAGGTTGATCCCAAGCCAAGAGAAGGATAGAAGTCTGGTTCTGTAAGAGATTTTATTTTATGTTCAAACTCCAAGCCTTGTTAATGGCTTAGAAGTTGAAAATTTTTGTATCAAAATTTTTATTCAGAAATAAATTAGTTATTTTCTTTCTATTTAATTTTTATAATTTTAATTTCTGCAATAGGATAGTTTAAATTTTTGCATCTTTTAATTTTATAATTTTTAATTTTTGCAAGTTCAACTCCAGCAAGTAGAATTAGTCTTTATTTTATTTTTGACTTCAAATCAACTATGTCTGGCTAAGTAATCCCTCTAGGATTTGTGATGAAGCTAGATCATAAATAGAAGTCTGCTCTATTCAATTTCTCTTTTCAAGCTTTTAAATTTTAAGAATCTTTCTCCCTTCATCTCTCTCATCAAGAGACTTGATGGGCTATCATTGGGTCAGAATCCCTTCATAGTCCATGCCTGATTCAATGTAAGAGGAGATGATTGATAGAAGGATCATAATTTTTGAAATCATTTCTTCTCTTTCCATGTGGAAACCTTGATGGGTTATAGTTGGGTCAAAATCTCTTCATAGCCTATACTTGGATAACACAAGAGAAGTGAAGAAAGGAACGGTCTCTTAATTAGGGTGAGAATAAAATATATGATGGATCATAGTTGAGTTAAATCTCTTCATAATCCATGCTTGTCCATATTTTACACCTTGATCAAGGGACATTATAAGAGAAATCATAGGAAGGCTCTCTAATTCATTGATCTAGTAGATTCAAGAGCCCTAGATCTTTTAGATAATTTACCTTTATAATTAATTAGTTTATTGCTTTGGTAGTTCATAATTCAACAAACAATCTCTTCTTTTTTTCTCTAAAGCTCGCCTAAGCAAGCATTTAAATATAATTCAAAATCTAATTCCTCATGGGATCGACTCATACTCGTCGGACGTGCTACATTGCACACCGTACACTTACGGTAAATTTAAGACATATCAAATATCTCGATCCGAATTCTGACCTCGATCCAATTTGGATCGTGATCTAGATCTGAACTGGATCCTGATCCGAATCCTGGATCAGACAGTTCATATGCATTAAAAATTCACTGAAGGATTCGGCTAATCCTAGTTAAAATATTAAATCATAACCATAATATTTTATATACATTAAATTATAAAAAAATATATATTAAATTATAATAAATAAAAATAATATGCATTAAATTATAACAAAAAAAATATTTTATTATTAATCAAATAATAAAATATTTGATTAATATTTTATTATTTTTTAACTTTTTTTTCTTTTTTTCTTTTTTTTTTCCCCTCATTTCTCCCTTCGCTTCCAACCTCCCTGCCCTGGCCGACCTTTCTCCATCAATGGCTGACCCACACCCACCCCTCTCCAGCACACCACCCACAGCCTCACCCCCCTGTCGTGCCACCCCCTCCACCCTTTGACCCTCGGCCCCTGTGTCGCCCCCGATTGCCCACCCCCATCCCACAAAACCCCCTCCACCCTCTGGCCTCCCAACCCCCTCCACCCTTCGGGCACTCGACCCTCCATGCCATCGTCCCCCTAACCCCACGGCACCCGAACCTCCTCTGAAACACCGCCATCCCCCCAACCCTCGGCTCCTATGCCCGCACCCATCATCGCTGGATGGACCCTTGTGACCCACGCCCCCTCGTTCCTCCCCGCCTCGATGAACCCCACGACTCTCGCCCATCCCCATCGGCTTTGCTCCTTCGCACCCCACGGCCCCCCTTTCCCCATGATCGGACCCCCTTCTCGCCCCCTCCCCCTCTCCCCATCGGTGGCTCCATGCTATGGTGGCCACCGGCATGTGTCGGTGGGGGCACCAGACGTTGGTCATCGGTTGCCCGATCATTCAAAAAAAAAGGCTGGTGGTGGGTGGAAAGTGATGACAGATCGTACCTAAGGGAGAAGAGGAGTCATCCATGATGGCTGGTGGATGCGACGGCAAAGCCGATCGATGAAAGCTTGAAGAGGGAGGGGGAGAGCTCGAAGAGGGAGAGGGTTTCATGCGAAGGGAAGCGACATCGACTTGACATGTAATAAATGAACAATTATTAACGATAAAAATTTTCATTGCTAATACGCTTATTCATGATGGAAAAATAATTTTCATCGTCAATAAGGCCCGTCAAAAATTTTCCACTAAAAAAAGTTTTCCTCTAAAAAAATTTTGCCCAAAAAATTTATGAAATAAATTATTGATGATGAAAATAAAAGTATGCATCATTAATAAGGGTATTAGCAATGGAAATACAGTTTCCATCGCTAATAAATACTATCCAAAAAAAAAAATTCTTCCAACAATTTTTTCTTCCAAAAAAATTTATTTTTAACATAGTTTTGCTAACAAAAATTTTTTTCATCGCTAATAAAATTTTTTTCCATTAATAAATTTTTTTCTCATAAAAATTGATTAAAATAATATTTAAAATATGGTTGCTAATGAAAAATAAATTTACATTGCAAATAATTTTTTTTTAAAAAAAATTAAAGAATATTTACGATAAAAATTTAGTTTATGTAGCTAATAATTAAAAAAAAATTTCTCTCATATTTTTTCAGTCTAAAATTTTTTTTCAATAATAATTTCATGAAAAATTAATTTTGAATTTTTTTCACCAAAAAAATTTTCCATCCAAAAAATTTAACAAAAAAATGACATTAAAAAAAATATTCATGATGAAAAATAAAATTAATTTTCTTTAATCTAAAAAATTTTTGATCTAAAAAATTTTTTCAAAATAATTTCATCAAAAAAATTAATTTTTTATTGATCAAAAAATTTCATATAAATAGTTAATTTATAATTTTTTTAAAAAAAATATTTATTTTTCAAAAAAAATTATATAAAAAAATTTAATTACGATAAAAAATTTAATTTACATCGCTAATAATTGTTATAAGAACAGCTCTTTAGTTTTCGTAATAGAATGGACACTATGGAAGATCGATAGCTTTGAAATTTTTGATTTCTAAGGAGCTCGTCTTCTTTTTGGAGTCTTCATTTCGAAAGTCGGAGTATGAGAATATCGTGATGATTCTGAGATCATGAGAAAAATCTATTAAGATTGAAATTTGGAGGATAGGATAAAGATAGAAAATTAGAGGTTCAAAAGCTTGTATATTGAATGTGAGGATCGAGCTTGAGAAATTCAAGAGAAATTATGTGAGCATGAAAGAGCAATTAACCAGAATCAAAGTAGACCTGCAGGTAGTACAAGTTATGTTATAAAGCACAAGCTTATATTTATACTTTTTCTTGCTAGGAAGATGAGTGGTCATATTGTTTGTCTTCTCATGATTGAAACTTCTACAGAGATATATTTGAGCATCGATCAATATGAGAAGCATGGTACCTTTCAAGATCATGGAAGCATGCTAGAATGCGCTGCTTAATTATATAGTTTCTGTATGAAAATAGATTTTTTTTATGCAGCTTAAGACAGACACTCTATTAGAAAGATTCATTGATATCATTAGTAACAGTAATAGTGATGAACAGATAAATTTTACATCATAAATAAATATATAGTTTATTTTATTTAAAAAGATCTATTCATTCTACTTTATGAATATCATCCACTTTCATATAATTTTTTCATACAAAAAATTTGATCTAAATCATAACTTACATTTATTTTTTTATCATATAAAAGGACAAAAAATGTATACAGCTACTATAAAAAATAGATGTAGTTATCTTACACAAAATCAAAAATTTAAATTTTATAATTTTTTTAAATTTATAATTTTCAAATATTGATGATGAAAATATTTTTATCATAAATAATTAAATATTTATGATGTAAATTTTTTTCATCATAAATATTTAATTATTTATGATGAAAATTTTTTATCATAAATAATAAGTAACTTTTAATTTTTTAAAATTTTTAATTATTTAAATATTGGTAATAAAAATATTTTCATTATAAATAATTAGATATTAATGATAAATTTTTTTTATCAAAATACTTGATTATTTATGATAAAAAATTTTCATCGTAAATAATAAATAATTTTTAATTTTTTTAAATATTTGATTTTTTAAATATTGATGATGAAAATATTTTTATCAATTAAGTATTTATGATAGAATTTAATTATTTATGATGAAAAATTTTTATCATAAATAATCAATATTTTTTAAATTTCTTATTTTTTCTAAATATTAGCGATGATAATATTTACATTGCAAATAAACTTATTATGATGAAAAAAGTTTTTCATCATAAATATTTAAATTATTTATAATAAAAATATTTTTATCACTAATATTTAAAAATTTAAAATTAAAATAAATGATACATTATTTAAGATGAAAATATTCATCATAAAAAATTTATATTTAAGATAAATTTTTTTTCCATCACTAATACATGACTATTTGCAATGAAAAATTATTTTCATCATAAATATTTAATTATTTATGTTGAATATTTTTTTTATTATAAATAGTATTATTGCGATGAAAATATTTTTGTCGTAAATAATTTTATCACAAAAAGATTATTTTCTTATAGTATATCCTTTATTATCTAATATAACATTCTTTATGATGTTTTGATATTCTCAGGTTCGGACGATATATGGTCACCAATGACCCCACGGTCATACAGAGCTACATCCGACTCTTAGAGTCAGAGGTGTGGTGGAGGACCTGCCTAGCTCATGACACCTCCGATTCAATCGGAGGATAGACAGCTCATCCACATTCAGAGCCATACGTAATACTACATATCTTCACTAAATATATTTAAATTTTAGCCATTTTAGAGTCTAATATTTATTATTCAAAATAATTTTTGTAATACATTTATAGTGCCTGAGGTGCCTTGTGTGGTTATCGGCATCATTCGATGATTGATGTCGAGGTCGGTGAATGAGTTCTCCAGTCGGCCATCGGGGGTTCGTGATGCAGCTTGAGAGATGTTCCTAGTAAGTCAAAGATTTTTAATTTTTAAATTTATAATAGGTTTGTATTCTATTTTTCAATACACGATTGCTTCTACTTATAAGAGTACTATTGATTCGAGACTCCTCAGGATGAGGAGGCTGGCCGTCGGACCTTCGAGAATGTGGCCATATGGAGTTTTTTGGATGGGCTATATAGTCTTCGACAGTTTGCCATAGGGTACTCCAGTTTTGAGTCACCATTGGACTGAAAGTCTTACATAGATCATTGAATGTGGGCAGATATATGAGAGGCCCTTTGTAACCAGTGGAGTATTGAGAAATATTCTGGTAGGTGGCAGAGGGCATGGTAGAATCAATCCATCCAACAGCATCCAATCAAACACACTAGTGGCTCCATTGGCACACATATTATAGCCGATAGATTGATAAAAATTTTATAGTTAAATTAATTTCATATTAAATTAACTATATATATTTTAATTAATTTAATTTTATTATTTATTTATTGTAGATACAGTTGTTGGGCCATGCACCAGGACAGCTACAGATATGAGAGGCCACACCCCAGTCTAGAAGGACTGGTGATTACTTAGATCCTCGATCTCGATAGATCGCGATAATAACTTAAAATATTATTTATTAAATTTTTATATATATTGATATATATGGATTAATAAATTTTTAAATTGTATAGGCGAATTATACGGAGTATTTCATATCACGACACGACGAGGACCCATTCTCTCAACTCCCTTTTGACCTGGAGGGATGGCTCAGGACCACTGGAGGGGTGAGTAGGAGCCAGGTCATAGGATTCGGCCACAGCTTTGACCCTCCACCAGCTTAAGGATCTTCATCGATGTCCTCCTCTCAGGGCTTGACGATCCAGACGTGGAATGACGCATATGTGGAGGAGGTCGTACAAAGGCTTTGGAGCAAGTGATCTTAGAGCTTCCGAGATATCATCCATGATATGATCATTGAGATTCTTCGAGATCCATATCTACATGATCAACTGGATTTGTTGTCACAGCCATCACAATAGATAAATTTATTAATAATTTTTTTTATTTATTTTAAATTTTTATATTTAGAAGCTTCACATATTTAGGTTTGAGTCTGGAAGAAGATATAGGGGATAAAAATTTAATCTAACCATTCAAACAATGGGTCGAAGGTATTTATAGCTCTATATCATCAAAATAAATATATAAAAATAATCTATTCGAGAATCAGAGTAGTATATCAAAATATATATTTTTATATCGATATATACACTTTCATATCAAAATTATTAATAATATTTTATTTTTTTTATTACAGAATGCTAGGATATCTATCTCTCATCCATCAATTACTGGAGAGGACGTACAGAAGTAGAAGGAGGATGAGGAGGATGATGAGGAGGATCGTACATAATTTTTTTTGATATGTATGCAATTTTGATACTTATAAAGCAATATCTATATACAAAATTATATAATTTATATTTTTGATATAATATAATTAATTTATATTTATTATTATGTTACATAATTGTTATCTTATTTACAATAGATTTTGAAAAATATTATTGCTTGTTACTATGATTAAAGTAGATTTTAAAATATTTATTTATAATTTTTTTAAAAAAAATTAAAAACTATTAGCAATGGCATTAGTGACGTAAAATATCATTGCTAATAGTTTTTTAAATTTTAATTAAAAATTAAAAACCTATTAGCAATGGCAGTAGCGACAAAATCACCATCGCTAATAATTTTTTAACAATTTAATTAAGAAAAAACTAAAATTATAAGCAATAAAATTTTATCGCTAATACCATCGTTAATTATCTTTATTAACGATGATGTATTTACCATCACTAATAATGGTAATTCACGGTGATATTATTTTCATCGAATTTTTAGTGACGGCATGCCGTCACTAATATAATTAACGATGATAAACTGACTATTTACCATCACTAATAGTCTTTTTTCTTGTAATAATCTAATCATATCATAAATATCTCATGCAACAAAACAATAGCAAGCTACATGTAAACATTATCAAAAACATATTTTAAATAGGATTTTCGTAATTATAATCAATGACATAAATTATTCATGACAAATTATATCATTAGAAGAAGAGTAAATGTAAGTGCAATAGAAGACAACCTAAATATAAGAATCGAGAAATTTATAAAAGTTATAAGGTGCCTAACAAGGAAGTTGTGAAAATGATACAAAAGGTTAGATTCAAAGCATATGAAAAGTTATATGGTAAGTTAGAAACTAAGAATGGAGAGAAAGATATTTTTAAGATTACAAGACTAAGAGAAAAAAAAAACTAGAGATTTGATTAGGTTAAATGTATCAAAGACAAAAATCAAAAAAAATTGATTAAGAAGGATGGGATTAAAGAAAGATGGAGAAATACTATTTTCATAAGCTATTCAATAAAAGTCATATAAAATATTTTGGATGCCTTACTATTTCCATTGATGGTAGAAATACTAAGTATACATATAGAATTAGAAAATCTTTGATAAATTAAGGAGGCTATGAAAAAGATGAAAATAGAACAAGAAATTCAACCTAATGAAATCTCTATTAAGGTATGGAAGTATTTAGTTGATGTGAAAGTGATTTCATTGACTAATTTATTAAAATTTTAAAGACCAAGAAGATACTTGAAGAGTGGAGGAAGAACATTGTAGTATCAATTTATAGGAATAAAGGTGAAATTGTTCTAATTATCATTGTTTTAATTAAACTCATAAGCTATAGCATAAAACTTTTGAGGGAGGGTTTTAAGCAAAGACCAACATATGGTAGAAAAATATTAGAGAACTAAGTTGATTTTATGCCAACAGTTCAACCATAGAAGGCATTTTTCTCCTTCGAGGCTAATAGAGAAATATGGAGAAAAGAAATAAGATCTTTGTATATATAGTTTCTACTATTTTAAATAAAGTATATGATAATTTCTAGAGCAGCCTTATGGTAGGTATTGGAAAAAGAAAGGAGCTTTCATTAGTTATATTAGCATGATTAAAGATATAAATAACAGAGCAATTACTAATGTAAGAACTAATGGTACTAATACTGGTAAGTTTTCAATTACAATAGGTTACATCAAGATTTCTCTCTAAACCTATATCTTTTGGTGCTAATAATGGACGAGCTTGTTGGGTATATTTACGATGATATTTTGTAGTGCATACTATTTATAGATGATATAATCTTAGTGCATGAAACTGAAGTTGGAGTTAACTGTAACTTGCAATTATATCGGACTACATTAAAATTTAAGAGTTTTTGGTTTAGTAGAACCAAGACAGAATATATGGAATGTAGTTTTCATAAAATTAGAAATACAGATGAAGCTGATATAAAAATTAAGGATCATAAAGTACATAAGATTGACCATTTTTTATATATAGAATCAATTATTCATAAAGAATGGGAGATTAAAAAGGATGTTATCCATAGAATTAAAGCAAGGTGGATAAAATGGAGTACAACAAAGATGAGGATATCTGCTAACTTGAAAAGAGAATTTTATAGGATAGCCATAAGCCTAGCTATGCTACATCGTACATCATGTTGAGTAATTAGACAATAACAAGTACAAAATGAGGATAGCTGAAATGAGAATGTTGAGATGGATGTATGGTAATATAAGAAAATATAAGAAAAGAAAGAATATGAGATGAAGTCATTTATAAAAAAATGGATGTAGCACCAATTGAAGAGGACATAGTTTGGACATGTATAGCATACGTCGAGGGATGGAGAAGTACAAAAGAATAGTTAAATATATATAGAAAAAATAGGATAGAGGTGGATTAAAAATTACGTAGGATGAAGTAATAAGGAAGGATTTGATATTGCTATATATATCAAAAAGCGCACTTGATCGATCCTAAGCAAAATGGAGAAAAAGAATTCATATAGTTAACCCCAACTAGATTAGGATGGAATGTTGGTTAAGTTGAGCATATCATGAGAAGAATACTTACTTCTTATGTTAAACCATGGTATTGGAATATATATTATACTAGTTTTGAATCAGTTTAGGTGGGTTCGGATTCAAATTGGAAATTTAAGTATCCAAATCCAATCCATATTTACAACATGCCATGCTTTTGACTCCCAACCTAATCCAAGTAACAATGCGGATTGGAATGAATTAACTTCGGATTGGTTCTAGATTGGCGACAGATCAATTCACTTATAGCCTCATATCTAAATGAGAATAAGAGGAAGATATCTGAACCATTTTGTTTTTGAAAAAAAAAAACTCATGGAAGAAAAAAATTAAGGCAACAAAGAAAAATTGGGAAGCAAAAACCGCATCGATCTATTCTTCTATAAAGTTGCATTTGGTAGTTGGCAATCTATTCAGATTATTGATAATTTAGTGTGATAATATGGATTATTGCATTTGGTATACTTTTTGAGTGGTAATCCAGATTGACTCTCATGAGGCAATCTGGATTGTCTTGGGGACGGATGGCTATCTAGATTACCACTTCTTTGACAATATTGCAATAAAAATTTTAGATAAAATTATCTCTAAAAAAAATCACACAAAATTCATTGCCTAACCCTCCTCCCTCCCTCCCACCCCCCTCCACGTGTGCCCCCGACCCACAGCTCTGCATCTCTCTTTGCCTGCCCGTGGCTACTCTGTCCTTGTCCCCTACCACCCCTTGTGGCTCCTCCACGTCCATCCCCACCACCCCCATGGCTCCAGATGCGCTCGCCCCCTCTCCACACCCTCAGTGCCCCAGTTTCCTACACCTCCCAGCTCGCCACTTCCCCATGCTACCACCACACCCATACCACTCCTACTACTTCTTATTAGAGAAAAAGAAGAGCACCCAGATAAAATTATTATGGATATTTTAAAATTTTGATTTCATATTACCAATAATCTGATTGTCATACCACACATGTCAATCAAGATTTTCAATAATTTTACTGCAATATTATCTTTGTGTACCAAACAGAGTAATCAATATTATTGATAATTTAATGGTGACAATTTATCCTAAAGGCAATCCATATTATCTTTCAACATGGCCTGACGATGCACTAAATGCAACCTAAAAGATATTTTCTAAAAAATATCTCTCGTGCAAACCACTCATCCCTATATGCCTATGGCTAGCCTCAATCATTACCCAGAATCTCATGTGAAACCAAAAACTTTTTTTTGTCCAATGAGTAATTCAAAAATCCTCAAATTAACCATAAATCATTTCTAATTTCTATGAATTTTATGATTTATTCATGAAGCAATCATGAACTTATGAATTATTCATTGAACATAGGGCTAGAATGGGGTTGAACTCCATTGTGGAATGCTCCTTAGCCAGCCTGAAATAGTTTAGGATTTGGGCTAGGCTAAGGCCTAGATTTTTTCTCAAAATCTTGGCCCAATCTTGGGCTTGCTTGAAACCCAAGTGCATTGACCCAAATTAGTTTATTTGGGCCAAAAGACTAGACTGACTTGTAGCCTGGTTGACCTAATTTTTGGCTTAATTGATCCTTATATGGCTTGATTAGACCTACTGAATTAATAAGAAATGGTAAAAATTATATTTTTTTAACAATAGTACATCATAGTATGACCCTCATTGCCTAACAAACAGGATATCTTGCTTTGCAATGCTTAGAAAAATAATAAAAACTCCACAACAGTACAAAAAAATGGGAAAGATGGTTCTTTTATTTTGCTTTTGCTCTAAACATGAGAATGAGGGGAAAGATATTCTAGATGAGCTCGGAGAGAGAGGAGACATCGGAATGGAGGAGGCTAGAGCAAATTGAATAGAGGAGACAATAGACCTGCTTATGCTAGGAAGGCCATTCGAAGCTATCTGGGTCCAACGAATTGTAGCTGTCGGAATTAAACTCCCTAAAGATAGCACCTATAGTTGAGCACTGCTCATTGCCTCTCCCTTCTCTCTCTCTTTCTCTCTCACAATAATGGAGAAGGGATCAAAGAATGTTGGCTATGGTTGACTTCTTCATTCTTTGGAAGGGGAATCTATAGAATTGGGTCGTTGACCAGTGATGATTAGAAGGGGAGGGGCCTATTAGAAGTGGATGAAAAAGTGGAGAGAAAAAGGGATGAAGAGAGCTGAAGGGTTAAAGAAAAATTAAGAATTGTTGCTGCCAAAACCCAGACCGATGAGGTTGGAGTAGTCTTCTAGGAAGAAGACGAGATGGATGGGTCCTTAGCAGAAGACGAGATACTGATAGAGATGGTGTCTACAAGGTGATGGAGATGGTGCCTTCAGTCTGCAAAAGAGTCCCTAACCAAAAGGTTTTTCAGTGGAGACCCTTTGATGTTCAAGTTAGCTGGAAAGTGAAGAATAGAGAGAGAGTAGTATAGTTGAGCATCTTGAGGCTATGGAAGACTTACCTAGGGTCTCTTTTTTCTCCTTTATCTATAGAGGATGAGCAATAGTCGCGTACATCAGGAGAATTGCCCAATCCCAGAAAGTATGTCTAAATCATGCTCCACATTTACGACATGGAGCTAGCTAATAGTTGCTATTCTGGGATGTGATCGAATCATGATAGTTAGAATTTTTTCACTTGGCCTTCCTGTGATTGTAAGAAGGATTGCCCAAGTGTAATCACCAACTTGCCAAATTGGACCGATCTATCAAATTGGGACCCAACTTCTCAGATTACATCAGATCGGCTATAGATTACATCAGGTCAGTCATAGCCAACCCTTACACACCTCAATCAAAATTGAGGGCCAGATCGGTTGAGGCCCAATGAAGGTCCACAATACTTGCCACCCACTCTCGAGTCTGAGCTTGAGTTGAGATCAGATGAAAAGAGTAGAAGCTTAGGGTTGAGGCTATCCTAACATGCTTAGTCAATGTATCTCAACAATTGAACCTAAGGATTGATTGCAACATGCCATGTGTCGCAAGCCCACATGCCCAATCTCTTCGATCTTTTCATTTGGGCTATTAAAGACATGGATCAATATGGAGTTGGCTACATTTAGTCTAGGGCTACCACTTGGTGTTCATCTGGTTGGGTAGATGAATCGTCATTAGATCGGAGCCATCCAAGCTCCCATAAATAGGATGCTTTCTTCTTTGGTTTTACCTTTATCATTTTATAGTTTGACTACTGTGGAGAGGGAGGTGAAGCCCTTGGATGATTTTTGGTAAGCCTTTGGTGATTGCCGTTGGTCTCCATGGTTGTCTTTGGCTAAGTTTGATCTTCGAGCTTAGACCCCTAGGGTCCGGTTACAAGGTTGTTCGGTCATCCCTATTTTGCCATAGGTTAGTTTTACTTTTCTCTTCTTTTTTAGATTATATTGAAGATGAGCACCTCGAGCTTGTTAGCAAGTAGCTGGTCCTCCAATTGAGACCCATCTAGCGAAAGGAGTCCTCAGTCTTGTAGTGGGTCCTCCTCGAATGGTTCCAAGGTCGAGGAGATGACAAACTTCAATGCATTTTGAGTAACTTCTATTCTCACCCATAAGGATTCACAAGTCATTCACCTCTAATATCGAGTTCCTTTAGAGTTTACATTGAAGATCGTCGATCCTAATGACTGGATAGCCAAACCTCCTTCAAGTCAGACTAGACTCTACAAGGAGTTATTTAAGGCTGATCTTAGGTTATCCTTCCATCCTTTTGTCATAGATTTTCTTAGGTCTTTTCATATTGTCCCTTGTTGCATCATGTTGAACTCATGGCACCTCATTATAGCTTTTCTCTCACACTGCTTCCTCCTCGATACCGAGCCGACTATCTATCTCTTGTGGGTATGTTTCTCATTTAAAGAACATCCCAAAGAGATTAGGTGCTGGCACGCTTCTCCTCGTATGGGGCAACACTTTGTCTAAGTTGCTCCTTCCTCGGTTCATAACTAGAAGAAGTATTTTTTTCATGTCAATTAAGCAGCCCTGGGGTTTTGATACTTCATGTGGTTGCCCTTAGCAGTCGTCGAATGAGGCTCTAGGGCTTACAAATGCTGAGGAGGGATCCTTGAAGTTTATATTTAGTTGCACCACTTCTCCTTTATGCACACCCCTTTTCGAGGAGACACTTTTTAAAGTTAGCTTGAGCTCCACTGATCCTCAGGTAAGTGTAAATATTGGCAATTGGTTTTATTGGGTTTTTTTGATCTATGATTTTTTATTTTTTAGCCATGAAGCTCGAGGAACTTAAAAAATTGTGCCATATTACCAAGAGGAAGAAGTCCATGGGCGGCACTCTGGCTCCCAAGCGAGGCTGAACTAAGGTAGTCCTCGCCCAACCAGCTCCCGATTCTTCTTGAGCATTGGTCAGAGGTTCAGCTCTGAGGAGGGGGGTATCTTCCTTGGGAGCACAAGTTATTCCCCCCCTCCAGTCAGTTGCTTCAGGAGATTAGCTCCCCCCTTCAACTGCATTATCTTCTCTCTGAGAGGCAGCAATGCCTCGGAGCTCTTCCCATGCATTTCATCCTGAGCCAATCCTCCGACTTCGGCTCCTGAAAAATTTTTATAGAATCTGAGCAGGGTGCTCAAGACTAGAGGTCTAGCTTGACAAATAATAGGGTTACTCATGAGGTGCTTCAATTTACAATCCTCCTAGCCAATGTCTAGGCCATTGATGTGCAAGGCTCTAGATATCGCATCGAAGATTCATTCAACTCCCTTCTTTCGATAAATTTGTTTTTTTTTAATTGATCCAATCTCCTTAGCTAGTCCACCATGTAGACCATTTTATGAAAGTCTTGAAGGCAGCCAAGAAGACATTGGAGGAGGTCGAGGCACAGGCCATAGAGGTTGAGAAAAATGTAGCTAAGTCCTTAGAGCTAGGGAAGAAGGCCAATAGGGAGATCAAATCCCTTAAGGCCAAAAGTAAGTCATTGGAGGTCAAGGTCAATGACGTTAGAGCTCAGGTTCGAGGCTCAAGTGGTCGAAGCCCTCCACACAGCAGCTGCCCAATGAGAGGAGCTGCAGACTGTGAAGGCTGAGGTGGTCAAAGCTTTTCATTCTTCAAATGAGTTTCTGGTGGTCAAGGTGGAGTTTGCTACTGAATCATATTTGGAGGCATGGTGGGCCATAGGACCAAGGTCTAGAGCCTCTTTTTGGATCTCGACTTTAGCCAACGATGTTGAGAATGAGGCCATAGATGCTGAGGAGGGAGCATATTCGAACGATGCTGAGGTAGCACAAGTTGTGGTTGCTAAATTTGCCCTCCAACCTCTGCCCATGATCATATTTACAGAATCTGATGCTCTAGCCAAGGAGTTTGCCATCCCACAGATGCCCGAAACTAGGATGATGCTTTTTTTTCCTCTTTTTTTTTTTGTACTTAAGCTCTTGGCAAAGGCCGAGCAAATTTTGTGGTAGGGCTCTTTTGGGATTCTTTAGCTTCAATTGAATTGATTTTGTAATCAACCCAATCAATCTGATGTAAATATTTTTTTTAGATGCAAATCTTGTTTCATCAATTTCATCTTTATTGCCTATTCTCCATCACCATTCATAGAGTTCTGCAAGTTGTGGAGGTTAGATCTTCTTTAGTTCATCCATTGTGTGTAGGATGTTCATAGCCCCTGCTCTATAATAAAAGTCCTATCTCCATCCAATCCATCTTTAGACGAGGTATCCTAGCTAGTTTGGCTAAGGGGTCCCTAGAGCGTTAGCCCTTTTGTCATTATCCTTGGCCTCCACTCGACTTGTTTGAGGATAGGAAGCATCGATTGGCCATGTCGAGGTAGGTCTACAGAGGGTTAGTCTATTTGAGGTTATCCTTGGGCTCCACTCGACTTGTTCAAGGATGAAGAGTGTCAGTTGGCCATGTCGAGAGATTCTTAGAGGGTTAGCCCCTTCGAAGTCATCCTCGACCAATGCTCGACTCATTTGAGGATGAAGATTGTTAGTTAACCATGTCGAGAGTTTTCTAGAGGATTAGTTCCTTCAAGATCATACTCGACCTCTATTCGACTCATCGAAGGATGAGGAGCACTAGTTGGCCATGTCAAGAGATTCTCAGAGGATTAACCCCTTCATTATTATCCTCGACCTTCATTCGGGTCATTCGAGGATAAAGAGCATCGATTAGCCATTTCGAGGGATCTCCAGAGGGTTAGCCCCTTCAACATCATCCTCAGCCTTCGCCTGACTCGTCTGAGAGTGAGGAGCACTAGTTCTCCATTTTGAGGGTTCTCTAGAGGATTAGCCCATTCATCATTGTCCTTGACTTCTACTCCACTCATCCAAAGATGAGGAATGAGGAATGCTAGTTAACCATTTCGAGATTGAGAATTCATACGTAGGTCGTCTGAGTTGCTTTCTTTGTTGAACTTCTCCACTCTGATTGAAGGAAGGCCAACCTTGAGTTGTGTGATAGTTTTAGTCCGAAAGGCCAAGTTGAAAGGAGTTTCTCTGGTTGGGATCCACTACATCATCTAATAGATCTAGAGCATGCTATAGAGCTCTTTCATCCATAGGCCTTTGGCTCAGTCCAACCTTATTTTCTATCCTTGCAATAAAGTTTAGTTAGTTATTTTGACCTCACCATTGCTTTAAAGGTGTGCGACCGAGGTTATGTGATGAGCAATCCCAACTTTCTTGCAAAACTCCATGAACTTCACATTAGTGAACTAGCATCCATTATCTATGATGATGGCCCGAGGTAGGCCAAATCAACAAATGATAGACTTCCATATAAAGTCATGATCTTTGACTTCAGTAATATGCACTAGTGCCTTCGCTTCCATCCACTTTGTGAAATAGTGAATTGCAATGAGTAGAAACTTCTTTTGCACTGTCGATGATTGGAAAAGGTCTGAGAATATCCATCCTCCATTGGACAAAGGGCCAAGGCATGATAATCAGTGCTAAGCGAGTCGAAGATTGGCATTGGACATTAGCATTCCTCTGGCACTAATTACATCTCTGCGCTAGATCGGTTGCATTTTATTGTAACGTCAGCCAAAAGTAGCCTTGTTGTAGTATCTTGTAAGCTAGAGCTTTATTCCCAAGTAGTCACTACAGATGCCTTCATGAACCTTTCAAAGGGCATAATTTGCTTTTGCTGGCGGTGAATAAGACCTTTTATATAGTTTTCCTTCATGAATCATTATCAGGGTGCTTGGTGCTTCAGCTTTTTGGCCTCCTTGCAATCACAGATCACGTTCCATCCTCCAAGAATTGGATGATCAAATCCATCCAGCTCGAAAAATGATTAGTCTGCATCACTGAGGCCTCTTCAATGTTTGGGCTTTATAGAATTTCAATATACAAACTCCTTTTGAGGTCAAAAATTTTTATGATGGCAAGCTTTGACAAGAGGTCAGCATTAGTATTTTCAAACCTCAAGACTTGTTGAATGTTTAGAGATGCAAGGTCTGATATAAGATCCTTTATCTTCTATAAATACTTAAACATATTGGGTTCCCACACTTCGTACTCACCTCATACTTGGCTGACAATGAGCTGTGAATCACTATAAACCTTTAAGTATCGGACTCCTAGCTCTTTGACGATCTTAAGTCCAATTACTAAGGCCTCATATTCAGTCTCGTTGTTCAAAGCTTTAAATCCAAAGTGTAGGGCATACTCTATGACCGCTTCTTCTAGGTTGGTGAGAATTAGCCCAATCCCAAACACTGTTGTACTAGGGAACCATCTACAGAAAGAACCTAGCACTCCTTGGATTTGCTGGCTTCAAATTCTGGTGTGGATTCTACCTCTTTAGGGATAGTGCACTCTAGAATAAAGTCCGTAAGTATCTGAGTTTGATGGATAGTCGAGGGAGAAATTTTATATCAAAATCTCCAAGCTTAATAGTCCATTTGGCCAGCCAACTTGAGGTCTCAGGTCCGTGAAGTATTGACTTGATAGGTTGGTTAGTAAGAACATCGATCATGTGTCCCTAAAAGTATGAACATAATCTCCTTGCCAAGATTACGAGTATGTGCACCATCTTTTCCAATCTCAAATACCTAGTCTCTACATCATGGAGGACTCAGCTTACATAGTATACTAATTTTTGAAACATACCTTCTTATTGGATAAACATTGAGCAGACTGCTTAGGGGAGACTACTAAATACAAGTATAGCACCTCATTTGGCTTTTATTTGCTGAGGACTGGTGGGGAGTTGAGGTATCTCTTTAACTCATGGAATGTAGCTTGGCACTCTTTCCATCCACTGAAAGTCCATTTGTTTAAGAGCTCTGAAGAATGGTACACTACTCTCGACCAATTTGAAAAGGAATCTATTGAGAGTTGCTATCTTCATTGTGAGGCATTGTACTTTTTTGACCATCCTTAGTAGTGCCATTTCTCAAAGTGCTCATATCTTCTCCAAATTTATTTTGATCCTATATTGTGATACCATAATATCGAGGAACTTACCGGAGGTGATCTCGAAGGTGCACTTGTTGTGGTTAAGGTTCATATGGAAGCACCATAATGTTGCAAAGGTCTCTTTGAGATCGTCAATATGATGCTCGGTAGCTCTACTTTTGATGAGTATATCATCCACATATACCTCTATATTTCTTCTTGTCTACTCCATAAAAATTTTGTTGACAAGCTTTTGGTAGGTTGCCCCTATATTTTTCAAACTGAAAGGTATGATCCTATAACAAAAAAAATCTTTATCAGTTGTAAAGACAGTCCTCTCCTCATCCCTAGGGACCACACAGATCTGATTATAGCAAGACAAGGCATCCATAAATGGGAGAAGTTGGTGGCCCAAGGTGGCGTCTACTAGTTGGTTGATCCGAGGCACTGAGTAACTATATCCTTAGGGCACGCCTTATTAGGATCAGTATAATCATCACTTTCATGCCACTTTTTATTTACCTTCTTGACTAATACTATATTTGCTAGCCACTCGGGATAGTTTATCTTTCAGATGAAGTCATCCTTTAGTAGCTTACCTACCTCTTCTTCTATTAGTTTCTAGTGCTCTGATGTGAGAGTCCTATTTTTTTTCTGACAAGATGATGTTCCGGATCCATGTTTAGGAGGTGAACAATAATCTCCAAATCAAAATCCGCCATGTCCGAAGCTGACCAAGTGAAGACAACCATATTTGATCAAAGAAATGAGGCAAGATGCAGATGGTCTTCATCATTTAGGTTGGAGCTGATCAGGATCGTTCAGGTCAGGTTGGACTCCTCTAACACAATTGGTATGAGGTCTTCTATTGGTTGCCTCTCTGTTCTATTAGCTCATTATCGACATCAAGCTCCTCCATGCACTAAGCTTCTATAAGAGCACTCTCATACAGGGTTGCCATGTAACATTTCTTGGCCAGCTCTTGATCTCCTCTCACCTCACTGATCCCATATGAAGTGAGAAACTTAACTAGCAAATAATAGGTTGACATCATGGCTCAGACAATGTCCAACCTTGCTCAACCTAATATCATATTGAATAAGTGGATGAAATTTTTACAACTAGAAAGTTGATTTTCATGATCGACTACCTTGGCGCTCGGCCTACAATCACTGGCAAAGAGATGACTCCCTCTCTAGATATTGCATTTTCAGAGAATCTGACTAGACGAGAATTAAGCCTCTTCAGTCGGTCTCAAGTCAAACCCATCCTTACAAAAGTATTATAAAATAAAATATTTATTAAACTTTTATTATCAATCAAAATATGGCGTACATCATAATTTACAATATTTAAAGTCACTACAATGAGGTCATCATGGGGGCATTGTATCCCTTGGAGGTTGGGTGATTTCTTCATCTTCAATTTTTTCACCTCTTCTATGTCCCTTCTTTAGCTTGGCTAGATTCTGGGGTCGGATGGCCAATCTACCCCCCTAGAGATTGTATGTATTACCTCTACCATAGGCCTGTTCTCCTAGAGGCCTTCATGCCATAGCTGCTCAAGTATGACTTCATCTGATTCAACCATTTCTCAACATATCGTCTAAGTCATCCCTACCGGATAAGTACCTCAATCTCATTTTTGAGGTGCCAATACTCTTTGGTATCATGGTGTGGTCTCGATGATATCAATAATAATTTCTTGTATTTCATCTGTGAGGTGGGGCTGTCATTCTTCTTGGCCTTGATAGATCTACTTGGTGCTCAATCACTATAAGCATCAATGCACAGGGTGTATTGAGTGTAGTATAATTTTTGAATCTCTGAGGTCGAGATTTAGATTGCTGGTGTCTTGGTGAAGTCGTCATCCGGTTGTCGTGAGGAGGTGTTCAAGATCGGCATGATCTTCCATCACCTAAGCGACCTTCATGCTTATGTCTCTCGCTCTTGAGTTCACCATCTTCTTTCTTTCCTTAAGGCTCGCCATTGGGATGTTCTCCATGTCGAGCCCATGCCTCCTCTGTGTTCACATACTTCTCCACTCTTATCAATATTTTGGTAAAATCTTTGGGGTATCTCTTCTTGAGCGAGAAGAGGAAAGCATTCTTCAGCAGTCCTCCTTTGAAAGCCGTCATGGCCACTGATTGATCCAAGTCGCAGTGTTAAAGTGCCAATGTACTGTGGGAGAGACTCGCCCTCTTATTGTTTAATGCTGACAAGTGAGTCAAAATCATGCTGCTATTGGTGACTGCTAACAAAGTGAGTCACGAATAGTTGGTTGAGCTACGCAAAGGAATTAATCGAGCTGGGCTGAAGGCTTGAGTACCAATACTAAGTTGTTTTCTACAAAATGGATGGGAATGCCCAATAAAAGATTCTATCGGTTGCTCTATGGAGAAGCATTACAGCTTTGAAGCTCTCTAGATGGTCGATAGGGTCCATGGTCTTGTCGTATGGCTCCAGTTGTGACATCTTGAACTAAGGCAGAATCAGCTCACCTATAATCCTTTTAGTGAATGGGGGGGCGGCATTAAAGCTGAGCTCCATGCTATGCTATTGAGTTCGACCTTGCAGTACCTCAATCTATTACTGCATCTCCTAAAATCTCCTCTCCACCTTGACATCCAAAGCAGCATAGGGATCTCAGTGCTGAGGAAAGTAGTTGCTCAGGATAGAGGACTTCCTGACCATGAGGTTGGTGAGCACCTGTGTTGTCCTCGATTGGCACTCTTAGGTCAGTCGTGTCGATTGTGCCCCTACCTTGGATTATGAAGAGATGATTATTGACTTGTCGGTCGAGCTTGGTCTCGATGCTATGCATCTAGCACGTGCTGAGTTGCAGCAGCTTGTTGTATTTCTTGCACCACAATAGTCAAGGCTTACACCTATTGGACGAGGCTGTTGAATTGATCGTTAGAGACCATTGGAGCAGACTGAGGAGGTGGTGGTGCTTGGACTGGTTCAAATGCTACGACTTCCTGCTGAATATTATGGGGTTATGCATCGTTTGAGTGGAGACGCCCTTCCTCAAGTACTAATTTATTGCTGCCAAAATCTAGGCCGATAAGGTCACACTGGTCTCCTAAGAAGAACACGAGGTGCTGATGGACATGGTACCTCTAGGGAGTTGGAGCTGGACCCACAAAAAAGTTTCCGGCTAAAAGATTTTTCGATGGGGACCCTTTGATGCTCAAATTAGTCAAAAATTTGAGAATAGCAAAAGAGAGTGGTGTGGTAGAGTATCTTAAGGCTATTGAAGACTTATCTAGGATCTCTCTTTTCTCCACTATTTATAGAGGTTGAGCAATAATCATATATGCTAGGGACTGGCCATTCCCAGAAAGTGCATATGAATCGTGCTAGTAGGGATCACGCTCTGTGTTTATGATACGAAGCCAGCTAGTAGTTGCTGTTCCATGTTTGTGATATGGAGCCAGCTAGTAGTTGCTGCTCTGGGGTGTGATCGAGTTTTGGTAGTTAAAGCTTTCTCATCTGGTCTTCCTACAATTGTGAGAATGATTGCATACTTGTAATAGCCACCTTGCCAAATTGGACCGATCTACCAAATTGGGACCATGTTCCTCGGATTACATCAGATCGGCCATGGCCGACCCTTACACACCTGCCAAAACCGGGGACCAAGTCAGCGAAGGCCACGGTGAAGGCTCACAATAGGGATTATAAAGCTCACCGTCTTCTTTTTCTTTTTTGGAGTTGTAGGATATAGTTTCGGATGGGTTGACTTGGAGTATGAGCAACGAAATCTTCTTATAGACCTTACAAGATTTTTAGGACTTGGCTTTAGAGTTTATGCGGCTGTATCATGTGGTCGATCTAGATGTTTTGTTTAAGACATGACAGTAACACTAAGAAGGACGGTGTGGTATCAGATTTCTTCAATAGAAGAACTAGAGTATGTAGGTTTAAACTACCCGGATCTACATTTGTAGAAACTGCACACCAGCATGGTCAAGCACTCTTTGCTGGCACTGCTGAAATTGAACGGTGAGGAAGACAATTGTTTGGAACTCGAGCAAAGGAGCTTTTCCGCTGGTTCTCACTACCAATTCCTAAATTCAAGAGGGGTGAAGTGTAGCTTTGCCACAGTGCTTTGGAACTTACAGTTTGTTTTGTTTTGTTTTTTGTTTTTTGTTTTTTTTTTTTTTTTTTTGCCTGTTTAGGTTTCAAACTTTCTGTTGCCCTGTCCTCGGCCGTAGTTGGGGACCCGTTTACCTCCTTTGCGCAAGTCTCTGTTGCGGCTCCTGTAAATCTCCTTCGTACATTTTATCCTAACTAATAATGGCAAGATGGCTGCTTTCACAGCTTTGACGCATGTAGGAGGAATGAAAACCAGCTGCTCGACGAAATGCGCGATTAGTGGGATAGAAGGATGAACTGGAAGAGCTCAGGACCGAGAGGGGAATTAAGGTATATTATCTATGAACGTACGAAAGAAGAGAATATGATGGAATAAATAAAGAGCTAGCTGTGGGACGACATTTTTTTGGATGATGCGTTGTGGCATCAAGGCAAATCAAAGTCCAGACGAAAGACGTTCTTCTATATTAGCTGGTTCCCGAGCGTCATGTTGCAATTTCAATATACACTTGGGTAAATCCGTCATATTCCTAAGACAGTAATTTACTGTATGGTTCTTTGTTCACACGCAGACCATGCATGATTAGTGTTTGGATTCTTTGTTTATTTTAACCGTGAGGGGACTCATATCCACATGACCACGCACACCATGTCATTTCATGTAAGGGATTTGGAAATCAGAAATGATGATTTATTTGTTTGTAAGAGACTTTATCATAAGGTACGTAAGATAATGACTAAATATTCATTTCTGAGGAAATATAAAATATTTTGCTAGAGAAGAAGAACACGCAGAATCACTTTTAGATCTTGGGGAGGACCGAAGAGAATTAGTCGCGGATTTGGTTGCAATAAATAGGAGAAAGTAGAAATGGGAACTGGGAAAGGAAATCATATATAGGATTTTGCTTTTTCCTAATTCGCTTATGTGATCTAGTCCGCATATTTTCTTTTATGCACGTTCGGGAAATTGCCTGTTAGTTACTAAGGGATCACCAGTAGGAGAATAAGGTTAGGGGAAAAAGAGATTAGATTTAACTTCTTCCCAAAAAATGTGATTAGAAGAAGGAATTTGTATTGCATTTTCTGGCATGAGTCAAGGTTGAAATGTGTTTCCTAAGAGCCAGCATGTTCAAGTATTATGAAACTCAGCGTGAAAAAGTGCACGGCAGTGTAATGTGATGCTTATTTTGGATGATACTCGAATGGTGAAATAATTTGTTTGTCTAAACTGCCGAACATGAAATTTCATTCTTAAATGATGGTTAAAGATCGTTTTAATTTCCTTTAAATTCCCCTTGCCTAATCATGTATGAGAGTAATTGATTATCTAGAATTTAATTGACTAGAACATACTTGTGATGGTTTTTCTTTTCCTTGAGAAATAAAAGCTTGTCGTACTGAACACCTATTAATTCTTGTTCAAAAAGATTATGGAGATGCCAAGCATGATGAGAAAACCGCATTACCTACTAGCCACAATACAATTACTTCACTTCCTTCGTATTGTTTCCTTTCTTGATAGTACTATACTGATCAGCCAGCAAAGTTGATGAGTCTAGGTCGATAGGGAATTGGTCAACAATCTATTTCAGGCTTTTCTCAAAAAGAAAAAGGAAAAATTTCGATGAAGATCAACAAATTGTGCTTCAAATGCACACAATGTAGGCTAGGCATACTCGAATCATGTCTTAATTGCAAATGTAACATCTTTGCATAAGTAAGCAATCATAGTTTTTCTAAACATGTGATATTCCTTTAAAATCTTGATAATGGACTGGAATTTTCAGACTGAGAGCTGGTCCAGAGGTCAAGGTACCAAAGACTTACGTGTTGATTTAGACAAAATTCAGATACATTTAAGACAACACTAATTATAGTAATATGGAGACAAAGGATATGGATATAACTTGGAGGAAATGGAGCTTGGGCTACTACTGGTTCTTCTTCTAAGCTTGCTCCAATAATCCACCAGCTTTTGCGGCTTTGGGGTAAATGTCCTCGAACATGGCTCCAATCAGCCAATCTGATGATTTATTGTGGTTATGCTTGTATTGATTTAATTATTGCAACACTTAAAAGGCCAGTGATCCATCACCTTCTAATCAGTTTTGCTGAATCAATGAATTGATTGGACACATTGTTTACGCTGGACCATAATAGCTGCGGTGTTCCGGATTAAACAATATTCCTTGATTGGTATTCCTGTCCATAGTTTGTAAAATGGCTACCAATGCCATTATAATACTCAGCATCTTATTCTGGAAAGCTTAATTAATTTGATTGGCACTTGGATATAGTCATATTATTTAGAGACACTTGCAAAAGAAATACTAAAAGCACATGTTGCAGATTTTGTTGATGATGGGCAAAAGTATAGGAGCACAAATGCGCATCACAAGAGAAATACAGTGGTTGAAATAATAATGTTAGACCATATTCAGTCCACCTGATGTATTTGGATCCAAGTACGTGGCTGACACCTAACTTTGTAACATGGACAATCTGGGATGTGAGTTCCATGTAGCATCAAAGTCATCAGCTAGAGGCCGATCATAAGAGGTTGGCAGCTCGACGAACCCAGCATTATTGGTCTCCAGCCGATCTCATCTCCCTTCCATCTTGGCACCCTATAAGCCATCCCTCAGATTAGATGCTTCTAGGAGCATTTAGCGCGCGGGTCTTGCTGGGTTGGTATTGTGTTGTGGCAGCCCACTACTTTTCTGGATGTAGACGATTGGCTCTATAACAACATAGTAACACCCACTATCTTGGCTCTGACGGTCATTATTCTGATTCCAATGGGTGCTAACCGCCTGTCAGATTTTCTCTTGTAAAAGGAGAGATAGGGAAAAAGAGAGGAAGATTCTTTTTGCTCAACTTGAGACGACTCTGTTCTCACCATTTTCTTCTACTATTCGTCCTCTCCGACTGTTACTAACTTAAGCATCAGAGGAGAATCCCCACCTTCTTCTTCGGTGTGTGCGAACTTTCTTATAGGTGTTCAAGTCTCGACCGATGCCTGCCTACTCTAGCCCAGTAGTAGATCCGAGCTATGCACCACCACATCACCTTGTCGGAGAGGCCTAGCAACAAATTGGTGCCATAAGAAGGGTTTGCATAGACATATTTCTTGAAGAAGATGGTGAGAACAAGATCATATCGACAGTCTTCTCTGCACAGCACACTTGATGTATGAACCATCGGAGAGCTACCTCTCCAACCAAATCCAATAAATGTGCTAACAGAGCAAGTCCAAGCACTCATAGTTACAGTATAACAGCTCCAACAGAGTGTGACAAGGACCCAAGCTCCTCCAGTGGCTTTATCTTAGCATAGCCGTTGGACCTACCTATATGGATCAGAACAAGGGTGCTGGCACTCAAATGTTGCTCAAGCCTCTTGCCGACAGTCACGATCAGCTAAACTAGCTCCACGTTGCTTGCCTTAATGCCCTCAGAGCTCGAGAAGGGACGATCGATGGCAACGATCGCCAAAGCCCTCCAAGGAGGACTCCACCTCGAGTCTACACTGGGACTATTCTCAGCAAGAAGACAAACTCGAGAGAAAAATTCGAGAAGTGGAACATCGAATCAACAAATTTCAGGGAGTTAGCCATCAGTAGAATAATGACTTTAGCTTTAGAACCCAACCACCATTCTCTCGAGAGATCCTAAGTGAATCAATTCTACATTAGTTCAAGATGCTGCAAGTTGAGCTATAGGACAGCTCGACCAATCTACTTGACCACCTAGAGGGTGACAGAGTCCTCATGATGCTACAAAGGGCATTCGGCACTCCCCTTTACCAAGCTTTCTTAGCGACTCTCAAGAAAAGTGCGAGAGTCTGGTTCTCTTACATCCCATAAGGATTGATCTACTCCTTCAAGCAGCTAGAAAAGCAATTCATCATGCACTTCAGCAGCCAGAGACCATAGTTGAAGAACAATAACAACCTTTTCTCTATCTAGCAAAGAGAAAGGGAGCTATTGAGAGATTATGTGGTGCATTTCAATGCCACCATACTTGAAGCCCAAAACTTCAACGAGTCCATCACCATGTCAGCAATGAAATAAGGACTCAAGAATAAGCACCTAATTTGTTCCCTCAATAAGAACTTTCTGAATGACTATGCCAACCTCCTAGCTAGAGCCCGTAAATATGCTCAGATCAAGGAAGGCAAAACTCATCATCGAGAAGAAGAAAAAAAATGGTGAGAAAAAGAGGCTTCACGACGATGATTGTAGAGCTCGAAAAGAGGGTGGAGAAATTCGCTCTCGAAAGCAAAAAAGCATGAGAAGTCCTTAACGACACTTCCACATCTCTCTCTATCCCTCGCACTCAGATCTTGATAGAGATTGAAGGCTAGGACTACATACGTCAGCCTGAAAAGATGAGAGCGAAGCCAGGCCAAAGGGATTAGAAGAAGTACTGCCGCTTCCACCACAATCATGGGCACAATATCGAGGAGTATCGCCAACTGAAGGATGAGATTGAGGATCTTATCTGCTGGGGATACTTTGGAAAATATGTTCGAAACAAGAAAAATGGCCCGATTGAGAATTCACATCAAGCAAACATCGATACAGATGATAACCTCAGCAACAATCCAACAGTTGACCTCATCAATATGATCTCGAGACTTACTGGCAGTAGGGGTCAGGAGGCAAGGAGGATTAAGCAACAAGCTTAGTGATCATTGGCATTCATCGCAAAGAGTTGTGAAAAATTTTGTTCTATGGGCATGGGCATTCTCAGTTCATTCCCGATGGCGTCAGAACAAAGGGTGCTCCTAATCGTGGCGATCAACCACATCATCAAATGGGTCAAAACTGAACCCCCATTATAGATCATTGAAGTAAGAGCTTGGGATAGAATGGCATCATATTGACAGCACGTGGCCAACTGCTACAATGCCCGTGTCAAAACCAAGACCTCCCAACCTGAAGGCCCTATGCTCGAATGAACTGAAGTATCAAAGCACACCGAATAGCACAAGCTAGCTCCAAGCTGGAAAATACTTTTCAACAAATGGAAGCAATCTAACTTGAAGCCTATAGATTGGAGACTTTTAATGGCACTCGGCTTCTACGGACTTGGGACTCCAAAAGCTTTTAGATGTACTACCAGTAAGCAATGTAACCCTTTGTGCCTTTATCATCAATAAAATCATTCCTTCTACTAGAAAGCCTTATCATAAGATTTGGCCCAACTAAGATCGTTCATTGGAATAATGCTAAAGACCACGATAAAAGGATTGAACCTCTGGAGACCTCATGCAAACGTATATCACTCCTTGTCCATAGACAAGTCAAGCGGGGGTCGGAGATGACTTTGGATCGATCCTAGATGATGTCTCAAAAAAGCCTTTCATAATAACATCGGGACAACCACACAAGACACAAGCAAGGAATGAAGGAACATTTTTTTAAGAAGAAAAGTTTCGCTACAAGATGACTTCAACCAAATGAAGTCTGTTATAGTGAAAAAAAGAAAAAATACGAGCTTGGCCATCATTTGAACCCTATATCAGATTGATGCAGTCCATAGGGATGCGTTCGCTTTCATGATGCATCTCCAAGGAGGATCAGAAGGCTACATCCATCGGAAAGGGCCATGCCAGCCCTCAGGAAGATCCAAGATCTTTCTATGGAGTGACATCCCAGGGCATCCCCCATGGCCGACACTATGGCTCAGTGAGCAAAGTGACAGAGATTTCCAACATTTTCCATGCCAAATGAAGATGCTATCTAGCATGCTGCTCTCTGGCACACTCCTTTGAGGCAAACTTTGATCATATGGAGATGTAAGAAAGCTACATCGAGAGGAAACAAGCGGCGATGATGCTCCGACATCTGGAAAGATGACATCTTGGGAAGACAACTGAGTGGTTTTGGCTTCAAACAGCAGGGAGCTCCATTTATAGAGGAGTCATATCTTGGTACCTCCAACTACCCCACTAGCCATGGGATGCATGCTGCCGAAGGAGAGGTCTTGAAGATCGTGCTATCAAGAATTAGGATGCTAGTTGTCCTTTTCAATGCGTCATCATTATTAGAAGAGTACCTAGCATTAAATACCTAAGGAGTACAATCTACTAACATACAGTCCTTTAGAGAAGACTCATCCCTGATAGAGATCCCTAAAAACAAAGAAAGAAGAGAAAGAAAAGGGGAAGAAGAAGGTGTTTGGCATGGCCCCAAATACGACATAGGATATTCGGATGTTTGTTTGAATCCCGACGATTAGATCGGTAGACCAATTCTTTAGAGATATCCTAGCTTAGGTGCTGTGGCTTTTGGATACAAGTCAGCGAAACGCCGAATATGGGAGGATATCCTAACCCAAGACAAGACCTCCCATAAATAGAAATTTTGGAAACAATCCAATGATCATAAATGATCGAGGTCAAAATAACCAACAGAAGTGGCTTGGTAGCAATATAACTGAAAAGTCGATCTAGGCATCACCTCGAAAATCTTTGTTAGGTAAATTATGGGCTCCGAGGAAATCCAACTTCCATGAAGGTTTACCTGATGATGGAGATTAGATGTTGCCTTAAGCCCATTGCTTGATGATTGTGCGAGCATATGATGTTGAAGATTTTGGCAAAAATCATGTTCTCAAGGAAAAGAGTTGGAAGATGACCAAACGAGAGGTACACATAATAAAAGTTTATTTTTCATTCACAATTTAACTACATAAACAATGCCGAAAAGGCACCAGGAAAACAAACTAAAGTAAAAAGGATGAAGGCATAATCTTCATCCGAGGAGAAAATCCCCACTTCTTCATCACTATTTCCTAGGTGGAGTCGGTGGAGGTCCAGCTGCAACATCATGTATCCTAGGTGGGCCTTGCAATTCTCAAAGCCCTAGATAAAAGCAGTGACGGAAGCATCAAAGAGTTCTCCGTTGAAGGATTTTGAAGTCTTGTACTCCACAATCCAGTAGAGCTTGGCCTTAGCGAAGGCCTCCATGAAGGTTTTCTAGTGATGCACTCCTCCAGAGAAGGAAGAACTCTCGCTAATTTGCCCAGACTCACCTGGAGCCCTCAGGGAGAGTGGGGTATGGCCGATAGTGATAGGCTCAGGCGAGGCGGTCCTTGCTTTCTTGGATGAAGGCTTGGCCATGGAAAGAGCCATCTTCTTCTTTATGGCCTCCTTCATTGACCATGGCATTGGCTCCATTGTAGCAAGGTGCTGAAGGATAGGAAAGAGTTCTCTGACGAATGCATTCGCTACAGGAGAACAATCTATTTTCCTAAATGATGTGCTCCTGACTGATCAGTAATCAGGTCATGCCATGTAGCCAAACCCGAAACATCAAATGTCATGGCCATTAATTGCACCTTTATCTATTCCAAATCTTAAGGAACAGTCTATGAAATGCTTCAAGACTCGCCTAAATCTGCCATGCGACAAGTTGAGATAGGCCTGGGATGGCTTCCTAGTTTATTCCCTTAAAAAAATCCTCTACCTTAAAAATGGATAAAGTTACAAAGCACTCTACAGATGAGTGCTTAAAGAATTCAGTGAATAGATTAGTAGACCGATCTCCTTCAAGACCTTGATCGGGACAATATCAACCACCAAGGTTCTCGAAACACATTCAAAGAAAATCTTAAACTTCCTCCAAAGATCAGGCCGAAGTCATCGAATCAACTAAACCAGAACTGACGCTATAGACTCTAACAAGCCTATGACAGTAGCCCATATCAGAAGCTCTTGTAGAGCTAACAGTTCGGAAGAACGTTAGGATCCTAAAGAGACTTCATGGAACCACACCAACATCCATCCAGTCACTTCTTCAGACCTGTCGATGACTCAAGACTTGGAAAAATATCCATCAACTTTAAAGCCATAGTTCAAAGATATTGAGGAAATCAGAACTCACTGAACCATACCTTGACATCGATGATGCCCAAGCAGTCTGAACTCCCGTCATTATCAATTTAATGGCAGGACCTTCTCTAACAGCTGGCTCATCGAATACAGGCTTGACCATGGGAGAAGGCTTAGTTATGGCAAGCTTCATGGCAGGTCCCATCCATCTTCTTCCCCGATGCTTTTGCATAAATTAAGTCGGCTTACGTGAACTTCAAAAAAGTAGTCCTGGGCCTTGTAGACATCAAAACCATAATCGAATGCCGCAGAAGAAACCATCTGACCCCATGGATCCTAGATGTACTATCATCCTGATTCGATCATAATGACTAATCCACACGAAATAGTACCAAGCTCACCTGTGTTCGGTAGGTGGCACTCCATGGATCAGTAGGTCTATAATGGCCAAAAAAGTAGTCTTTGGAGATGAAATGATAATCTACCTCAAGCTGCCCATACTTCATCGATACTCTAGGATATCTGAAGTGAAGAATCCCTCCAAAACCATAAAGATTCTGTTATGAAATCATGCCACCTCAACGGTGATTTTTTGGGACCCATCCTTGAAAATCCGAGAATGACGGTGGAATGATAACAGGCTCCTTTGAGATCACCAAAGGTGCCATGGCAAAATAATTGCACTAGCTTAGCAATCCTCCAATCCAAGAATTAGAACAATCAACCTCCGAATCGATATTCCATCACCAATAAAAACGAAACCTAGGTCGATATGTTGCCGATAACCTTGACCACAGAATGCAATGGGATGGCACCTTAGTTACTTTTCTTGAATACAAACTATGCACCATGACGTACGATAAGTGTGGAATGACATACGATGGTTCAGCACCAGAGTCTGTATCACCTCAAGTGCTAAATGGAGATCAAACCTAAGAGTGCTTGACGCTGTAGGTCCCAGCCAAAGAACCAATTCGATAGTGACCAGATGTAGGTGCATTGATGAAGCCTCATAATAGCAACAAAACTCACCATTGCATATGGCCTTAGAATCTTCTCAACGATCTACTTCCCAGCATGAAATATTTCGAACTGAAAAGTGAGGGGAAAGTACTAGACCATATTCGATTCACCTGATCATGTGTTTGGATCTTGAGTACGTGGCAAACACCTGGCTTCGTAACACAGATAACCTGGGATGTGAGTTCCATGCAGCACCAAAGTCATTGGCCAGAGGTCGATCATAAGAGTTCAGCGGCTTCAACGAACCCAGCATCATCGATCTCTGACTGATCTCATCTCCCTTTGATCTCAGCTCCCTACAAACCATCCCTCAGATCAGATGCTTCCAAGCGCATTTGATGCATGGGTCTCATTGGGTTGGCATCGTGTTGCAGTGACCCACTACTCCAAATGTGGATGATTGATCCTGTAACAATCTGCTGACACTCACTATCCTGGTTCTGATGGTCACTACTTCAACTCTGACAAGCGCTAACTGCCTGTCTGATTCTTTTTTGTAAAAAGAGAGATTGGGGTAAAGACATGGAGATTCTTTTTGCTCAACTCGAGACTCTGTTCTCATCATCTTTTTCTATTATTTTTTTTCTCCAACTGTTACTAACTTAAGCATTGGATGGTCTCCTAATATAGAATCCCTATCTTCTTCTTTGACACATGCGGATTTTCTTGTAGGTGTTCGAGTCTCGATCGGTGCCTGCCTACTCCAACCCAATAATAGATCGGAGCTGTCCACCACTACATCACCTCGTCAAAGAGGCACAACAACAGATAATAATGGAAAAAACATAAAAACTAAAAAAGATTACTCTCTGCTCTATCGATAATAATGAAAAGAATATAAAAAATAAAAAAAAGATTGGTCTCTAACCTAAATAATTTGGACTCGAAGTAGGCTTAGACACAAATGGTTAGCTTGGACTCTAATGACTTTTCAGATCGGAAAAGATCTCGAATGATATTGAAGAAAATAGTATCATTTTGGCATGATCAACAAATGCATTGCTGTTATCCCAACATTCCTATCATTTGATATGGACTAGCATTAGTAGGGCTGAAACCAGATTGTATACAGATCGGATATCGGTATATCCATATCCATATTTGTTTTATCTTATGAACACAAATATGGATACAGATATTATTCAAATGAAAAAATTTATATCCATATTTATTTTAAATGGGTATAAATATAATCCGGATAATGAAAGTATGGATATAATTATGGATATAAGTTAGATAATTAAATTTTATGATTATAAAATTAAAAATATTACTAAATAGATGATAAATCAAATTAATAGCATATTTATATAATTGTATAATTTTTTAAAAAACTAATAAGTATTATATAAAATTATATAAAGTTATAGATAGATTTGAATATTTAGATATGAATCAGATAAACCACTATCTGATTTATATCCATTTTCTGTTGACGGATATGGATATGTATACAGATATTAGTCGAATCTTTAAATTTTTATTCATATCCAGATATATTCGGATATGAATATACAATCGGACAGATATTATCCATGCCAATTTCACTGCAGATTTGGAATCCTTATGCCGTTCTTCATTTATTAATACTAGTCTAGATGCACAAAATGTATGTTAAGTTAAAAGGGAGCCAAGAAAAGTTAAAATTTGTTATTAAGAGAATAAAATTATGAATTGTTTAAGTCAAAATAAATTATGAAAAGGTGTGCAGGAAGGTAGGAGGAAAATAAGAGCCATCACAAGATCATGAAAAACTAGCTAGGTTAGACCTCAGAAATAGATAATACCAGTAAAAAATAAGCAGGGAAAGAACTATTAATAGGGCATGCTTTTCTTTTTATTTTTAAAATAATTATAATAGAATGAAATCTCTGAATGAATCTTTACTTTTTATTTTAAAAAAATAATAGTTCCTTTTGACCCTCTTTTTGGATGCAAATCAGCTTAATGATTATTTGAGGATTCAAATTAGCTCGTTGATGTCACCAGTGAGATGATACAAATTTGAGGCTTTCCTGGAAGGTTCCTTTTTGACTATTTGAGCTTATAATGCTTATTAACAAATCCATACGATGCTTGTGGAAATCTTTATTTGGGAAAGGCAGGGTTTTTAGCCCTATCTTATCTCTTTGATTATTGAAAAGTATAGGTTCAATTATCATCTTTGAGTATTTAATTTGATTTCTTCAATGAAGCATGTAATATCAATGAAGCCAACTCTTATTTTATTTTTGCACAATCCCATTGTACAAATGGGTCCATATTAATACAACACAGTTTGATTGCGACTCTTACACCCACTCTCTATCTACTATCGGCGGTCCATCATTCCTCATGCTCGTGAGAAAGAAAAATGGTAACATCACTTTCAATGATTGTTGAATCCACTATGTTATTCAAAAGTGTTCTCCAGATGAAGGTTTCTGGTTTTGTGAATCCAAGGGCACTGTCATGGGTGGAGATATCCCGACAAATGATGCGATGAGTTCGAGGGTCCGCAATTAACTGGAAGGTGGACAACTTGCCAAGTCGTGGCATGGAATTTACGAGGAAACTTGGGTGGCTCCGCCAACTATTCCAATATCAAAGAATAAAAGAATTTACAAAGACATGTAATGTCAACTTGCGTTCTACCCAAGCGAAAGCGACGGTCATTTCTCTCCCTTATAAATTTCACGTAGGTGCTGTACCGATTAGTGCGTATTTGGTGATACAATTTCTCCAGAAAAGAAGTCATCCGATTTCATTGTTCCAACACTTTGCCTTGGTGGTGCTTTCTTGCAGCAGTTGTTCAGTGGCTAGAGGTGAGGAGGGTCTGTTCTTGCTCCTTTTTGGTAGTTAAGGAGATTGCAAGATTTTTGGAAATTCAGTGTAGAATACTCCTATGCAGTTATATGGGTTCAAGATAGATCTGCTGCTGCATGATTTTTATCTTACGTATAATACCTGGTTATGAACTGGCACGTAGATCATTATATCATTCGTTGTTTCTCCTTTTTGAGAGAAACCGTTCTTGCTTTTTCAATTCAAGCTTAATTCTTCAATATACCAGGAAAAGTTTACCTCATCATTTTTTTAAAGGATCTTGTCATTTCATTTTTCTTTTCGATTTTGGATGGTGATCTTTATATTCATTATATCTTTCAAAGAACTCCAACCAATTATGATAACAGTTGTTAACCCTGCCTTTTCATTATTAGTAATAGGAAATTGATATCCAAGATAAAATGTTTCACTCTTTTTGCTAATCTTGCAAAAACAAATATTTTCTAAAACTTTATGCCAAGAAAAAAAGGAAGCTGAAAATTAAAGCTCGCTTGGATCAACGCATGCATAAAACATTGCCCATGAGAATGAAATTCACTTCTCTTGTGTGGGTCTATGGTAAGATCATCCCGAAGATACAACAACTCAGCACGGTTCGACCCTTCTTTTACAAGCACAATCGCATTGGAGGCTTGAAACTTCTTCAATTACCCAAATAAATGATTAGAAAATAGAACAAAGAATAGGGTATAAGTAATAAAAAAAACTCGGAAAGGTAATAGCTTGAGTCTTCTCTTTTTGGGACTTAGCAACGGAGTCCCAAAGTTTTGGAATAGATGTATCATGACCCTACACCTAGAGACCCATAAAGACCTCAACGGCTCTAATGGAGCTGAAGCCTCGAGTAAAAGCCCTCCAGCATGAGTTAAACTTGATTTATAATGCTAATATTAAAAATCAAAATCAATCTTAAATTCTAATTCAAATTTTAAATTTTATCCTAGCATCTGTATGTGCCTTGCCATGCCATGCACACGAGCATGGTACAACATGGCCGAGTTGAGCGCATGGGCACGTGTGGTCGCTGGCCTACTACTCTTAGGGCCCAACTTGGGCTTGAAGGAATACAACAAGTATCACCTGAGTCGTGTGATCCCCCGTCTATACCAAAAATTAACAATATGGGACTAAAATAAAATCAAATTTTGAATCTTTGAATCATCTAAAATGACAAAAATTAAAATTTTATTTTTAAAAATTCAAATCTTTTGCAGAAAAGAAATTTAAATTTACAACAGATACTCTACTCTAATTCCACAACTCATTGCATATTGCTTCCATTTCTCACTTTATGTTGGAGAACAGTATCCTATATAGTCTAATAGAGAACGTGTGTTGAGTTACGTTCTTACATTCCATATCCATTGTATATGATTTAGGAGGATCCTTAGACTTGATCTGGACCACTTTATCCACTATGAATAGGGTTGGAAAAGATTCAAAAATAGGAACTATCACATTGTAAAGCCCAATTATGAGCCAAACTTCCAGAGATGATAATTTGGTTATATGACGTACAATTAAAATGATATTTTTTTAAAAAAAGATCAGATAACTTTTTGAAATCTATGACATGATACCATACTCTTTTAAGGGAGCGGTGTCTCTAATGATCAGGCACAAATTCCATCATTAAGGGCCTGAAATGACAGGTCAAGCAGAAAGTTTTCTTTTCGAGCAAGATTTTGACCAGACATATCTCCCAATTTAAGAAGAATTAAGTGAAATGATATAAGACAGAATTGATGTAGAAGTTGAGTTTTATCTCCTAAAGAATTTTAGCCTTTTCAAGTTTATTTCTATTAATCATATCTATTTTAGGAAAGACAATCATATTAAAATTAATAAAAAAAATTGATCCAAATTGTGAAGGGGAGGAACTCATTATTATAAATAGAGTCTGTGTACTTTGATTTTAGATTATCAATAAAAGAAAAGAGAACTTAAGCCCTATTTTCGTAATTCTTCTATCTTCTTTTAAAATTTTTTTGAGCTATTTGAGTTGAGCGAAATTCTATTTTCTTCTCAATCGAATTATTATAAAATATCTTAATCATTGCTCCTACAATCTACACTTGTCCTCACCATTACCATAGGTTCAATCTTCAAAATAATTTGACAATATTAAGCAATTACTAATTCAGTACAAATCACATAAAATTTAAAACTTAAATTATGTAAAATAATATATAAAATTATTATTTAAAACTATTTATATTTATTATATAATTATTTTTAAAATTACATATTCATATATTAAATTATTAAAGTGAGAATTATTAAAGTGAGAGGGAAGTGGAGAACCGTACAAGCACGTTAGATCGGATCAGGGATGGGAACAACCTAAACCCAATTTATATGTGAATTGATTCACCAAATTGCAAACCTAATCCAATCCCCTTCATGGTGAATCAGGTCTAATTTTATTAAAATCAGATCAAATTTAATTCAAACACAAATCATAACAAATATATACAAACTAATTATCATTATATTACAAATATCATGTGCAATAAAATAATAGCAAGAAATGTAAATATTAACAAAAACATATTCTATTAGAATTTATATAAAAATAATGAACAGCATAAATTATTAACAAGTTATATAATGACAAGAAGACTAATTTCTTATATTCAAAGAGGTTCCGAAATTTATAGTACACTAGTATTGTATCAGGTTGGTTTGGGTTCATATTGGAAATATGGGGATCTAAATCCAATCCATGTGTGAAACAGGTCATGTTTTTGAATATATCCAAACCTAATTCAGCTAACTTTGGTGTGGGTTGGACTGGATTAGTTTTGAATTGATTCCAGATCAGAAATAGATCAATCCATTTACAGTCTTATGTACAATAACGAAAATAACATAAAAACTTGAGCCTTTTCTCATGTCTTTTGAAGAAAGAACACCGCATGGAAGAAAAGTCGTGAAGGCAATGGGAGGAAAAAACATAAAATAATGGTTGGAGCATCGTCCCTTCAAGTTAAATTCATACTTATTTCTAATACATGTTGTGAAGATAAAGATGCCACCTAGCAGACGGACACGCTGTATATACTTTTATGTCCATATGCTGTAAAACTAGAGGTGTCAACCAGTAGATTGATACATCATTGACTAAGCACAAATATACTTCTTTGCCCCAAATATGAGCTCTAAAAATGTGGAGGTGTCATCCACCCATATGTTTATAGTGATGCCTCATTAGCTGAGGACAGATATTATGATTAAAGATATGAATAATAGAGCTATTATTAGTGTGAGAGATGTTGGTGATATTATTAGCGAGTTTCCAATCAATAGATTTATACCAAGGATCTGTTCTAAAACTTTACCTTTTCATGGAAGTTGTGGATGAAGTTATTGGGCATATTTGGGACAATATTCCTTAAAACATACTATTTGCGCATGATATAGTCTTAATGAATGAAATCTAAAGTTAGAGACCGTAAATCACAATTATATTGGGGTGCATTAAAATCAAAGAGTTTTAGGTTAAGTAGACCAAAGTAAAATATATGGAATGTAGTTTTAGCAAAATTAGAAATATAAATGAAAGTGAAATAAAATTTATGGATTATAAATTTCATAGGATTGATCATTTTTGATATTTAGGATTGATTATTCACAAGGAATGGGAGATTAAAGAGGATGTTATCCATAGGATTACAGTAAAATAGAAAAATTAGAGAAGTACAACTAGGATATTATATGATCATAAGATATCTGCTAAGTTGAAGAAAAATTTTATAAGACATCATATGATCAACTATGTTATATGATACATAATATTGAGTAGTTAGAAAATAACATGTGCACAAGATGAGTACAGCCAAAATGACAATGTTGAGAGGGATATATAGTAATGCGAAAAAAAATAGAATAAGAGATAAAGTCATTTGTAAAACGATAGATGTAGCAACAATGGAGGATAAATTGAGGGATTAATGAGTTATATGATTAGGATATATATGGCATAGACCGAGAGATGCACCATTAGAAAAGAGTAATTTTATGCATATAAAAAAAGATGGAGTAGAGGCCGAGTGAAAATTACATTGGATGAAATAATACTAAAAGACTCGATGTCATTATATCTTTCAAAAAGTGCATTTTAAATCAAGCAGAATGGAGCAAAAAAATTCATCTGGTCAACCTCAACTAGATTGAGATTAAGGCTCATCATAGTTGAGCATATCATTGGTAGAATACTTATATTAAACCAGATATAGTAGTATACTAGTTTTCTATCGGTCTAGGTTGGTTTAGATTCAAATTTGAAATCTAAGTGTCCAAATCCAATAGATATTTAGCATAGATCATGTTTTCAAATCCAAACCTAATCCAAGTAACTTTGGTACTGGTTGGAACGAATTAGTTTTGGATCGGTTCCAAATTGGAGATCGATCAATCCACTTGTAGGCCTATATCTGAATGAGAATAAGAGGACGATATCTCATCTTTTTTCCTTTTTGTTTTTGAGGAAAAAAACTTGTGGAGGAAAAGTCATGAAGGCAACAAAGAAAAGTTGAGAAGTGGAAAAAATTGCATCTCTATTTTCATCTATAATTTCCCATGTCAAACATCTCATCCATGTATGCCTACAGCTTGCCTCGATCATTATATAGAATCTCACATGGCACCATTAACCTTCTTTCTATCTATTGAAGAGTTTAAAAATCCTTAAATTAATCATGAATAATTCCTATTTTCTATAAATTTGGTGATTAATTCATCAAACAATAGTGAACTTGCAAATTATTCATAGAATGTAGGGCTAGAATAGGGTCGGACTAGGTTGACCCATGCTCCTATTGGAGTCTAGCTAGAAATTTTTTAGGTTTTGAGCCAAGCTTAGGCTGGAGATCTTTTCAAAATCCTGGCCTGATCTCAGGCTCACCCTAAATCCAATCACATTGACCCAAATTAGTTTTTTTGGGCTAAAAGACTGGACCAACACATGGCCTGCCTGACCTAATTTTTGGCTTGATTGGCCCTTATTTGACTTGATTAGACCTGCCAGATTGATAAGAAATGCTAAAAATTATATTTTTTAATAATAGTGCACCATGATATGACAACAATTATATAAGAAATAGGATATCTTTCTTTATAATACTGAAAAAATACTAAGAACTCCATGAGAATACTAAAAAAAAATGAAAAGATGGTTCTTTTTTTTCTTTTATTTGAATGAGAGAATGAGGGGAAGGATGTTATGGCGGAGCTTGAATAGAGAGAGGACATCTGAAAGGAGGAGGCTAGAATATATCAAATAAAGGAGAGTAGGGCTCTTCATTTTAGAAAGGCCATTCGAAGCTATCTGGATCTAGTGAACTATGGCCGTCGAACCCCAGTGCTCCAAAAACAGCATCCATAGTTGGGCATCACTCATCTCTCCTTTCTTTCCTCTTTCTGTCTCTCACAGTGATGAATTGATCAGGGAATATTGATTATGGTTGATCTCTTCGTTCTTGAAAAGGGGGCCTATAGTATTGGACCGTTGACCAGTAATGACGAGAGAGGAAGGGGGCTACCGAAAGTAGAAGGAGAAGCAGAGAGATAAAGAGGTGTAGAGAGTCGAAGGTTAGAAATTAGGGACTAGAGACTTAGGGATTGAAGGTTTATATAAGCCCTCACCTCGCACCCTTAGGTTGACAATTCTCACAATGTTAGCTCAATAAACCGATGAACTAGTGTTATTGGAGAAAGGGTCAAACCAAATTGAGCCTCAGGGCCAAGTTGGATATGAAGCCAGGTCTCGAGCCTTATTCCAGTCCTGCCTTCAAAACTGATTGTAAGCTCGATTTTAAGGCCTGATTTCAAGTTCTATTTTTGGACCTAACCTAAGCTCAAGCTTCTAGGTCGAGTTAAGCATCGATGCAACCCTAGCTAGAAATTCTTTCAAGTTCCATTTTTAGATCTCAACCTGAGTTGATCTATCTTGAGCCTAGCACATGGTTAGATAACAAGTTGGCCCACCTTGACGGACCTCAAGCGGGCCCAAGTCTATTTTTGGCATTGATGAACAACTCTGTGGAATCGTAAACTTAAACAAGTAATGAATTTTTCAAATCACAGTCTTATTATTGTAGTTCCAACAAGATAATATGTTATATTTTAATTAGTCAAATGAGCCTTGGAAGGTTAGATATATAAAGTAATTAATTTTTTTTTTTTTAAATAATGGTGGGAGTACCACCTGATCAGATTAAATCCAAACTTGTTTCCAATATATACCATAAAGATAGAGGTGCCAACCAGTAAACAGACTCTCCATTGGCTTAAGTATAGATATACTTCTCTGTCCAATCATGTGCTGCAGGCCCAAGGCGTCAACAACTGAACCCTAGTTGGCTAATTATAATCTCCATCCACTGAACCGACACCCCGTTGGTTAATGACCATATGCTTCTACATAGGAGAAAGTGGTTGATTGGAAAATGTAGGTGGGTTGAAAGGACTTTATACTCACACATATGTTTGTATATTAGCAAGTATATATCTATATAACCATTTAATGCTGCAATTTGACTAAGAAGTTCTAAATGGATTGTTTAGAACCAGTGTTTGATCCTTGGTTCTGGCATCGCCATGGTATCTTTCAAAACAAGTTATTGTGCTACTATATATCCCCTTGCACCAAGTGTGTGCCTTGCATCAAAACTCTTACTTATGCCCATATCGATAATTTGATAGGTCTGATGGCTGAGCCAATAAAAATGTGTATGCATCTCGAGTTTAGAAGTGGGAACATCATGAAAAATCCTATACCCCAAACATTCCTGATCTTTTTATAATTAGTTTTCTTTCTTAATTTTATACACATCATACATGTATACACCTTAGAGAATGGAAAGACAAATTGTGAATGGTGGATGGTGGGAAAAATAGTGATCTTAAAACTAAATAAGACAGACGCAAGATTATTTAGTATATATGTGAATATCTAGTAGTTTAATAATATATTTATTATATAGACCTCTTGATCGACTCTCATTTATAACAGGACTAAAATTTTTTTGGATAGAGAAATAAGCGGGACAGGTGCAGTTCATAGTGGAACCAGACATGGCAGAGGCTGCCATACTTCTAGCAATTAAAAAGATCGGTGCTGCTTTGGGTGGAGAAGCACTGAAACTAGCTAGTTCTCAGTTTGCAAATGAAGTCTCATTGTTGACTCAACTGCCAAGTAGTATGACACGTATCAAGAGTGAACTTTTGGTAATGCAAGCCTTTCTCGGTCGAATAGATATTCAAACTAACAAGAACCAGGTCCTTGAAACTTGGCTTGAGGAGGTACGGAAACTGGCAAATCATGTCGAGGACATCATGGATGAGTATTTATATCTCATGGCTCAACAGCAAGGGAGCGGACTGGGAGGTTACGTCAAGAAAATATTTAAGGGATCCCAAAATTTGATTGCCTGGCATCAAATTGCTGCACAATTGAAAGAGTTAGAAACTAATCTTCACCACGTTTCACAGATGAAGAAACGATGGATTAAGATGACAGAGGGAGAAATGGGTAGTAGTTCAACTTATGCTCGTGAAAAGCAGCTGCATTTAGCAAACTCTTCTTATTTCATCGACGAGAATGAGCTCGTGGGAATTGACCAAAACAAAAGAAAAATAACTGACTGGCTTTCTGATAAGGACCCAACTAGATGTATAGTATCCGTGTGGGGCATGGGGGATTGGGCAAAACAACTCTAGTCGCCAATGTATATAAAAGTGAGAGAAAAAGTTTTGAACGTTATGCATGGATATCCATCTCAGAAACTTACAAGGTGGATGATCTTTTAAGGAGAATGATAGAGGAGCTGCATGAAAATGAAAAAGTAGAGAAAATTCCGAATAACATCAGAGAAATGGACCACAGAAAGTTAGTTGAAAGCGTCAAAAGTTTTCTAGAGAATAAAAGATATATGATCATACTGGATGATGTATGGGATCTAAAAGCTTTTGATGCTATTGGTGCTGCCATTAATGTCGATGACAAGAATGGAAGCAGGGTTATCATTACAACCCGGATTGACGAGGTAGCTTCAATAGCACGTGAAGGTTGGAAGCTTAAGCTCGAGCTTTTGGAAAGCACAGAGGCATGGAATCTATTCTGTAAGAAGGCATTCCGGAAAGAAGAAGATAGAAAATGTCCTGAAGAGCTGAAGAAGCTGGGGCAGGATATTGCTTCAAAATGTCAAGGGTTGCCACTTGCTATTGTCTCTTTAGGCAGCCTTCTGTCCCTAAGAGAGAAAACCAAGTCAGAATGGCAGAAAGTTTATGATCAGCTGAGCTGGGAATTGGATAAGAACCCAAATTTGGACAATGTGAAGCATGTCTTGAATCTCAGCTACAACTATCTACCGAGATATCTAAAGAAATGCTTCTTGCATTGCAGCATGTTCCCGGAGGATCATGTGCTTCAGAGAAAGAGGCTTATGAGGCTGTGGGTCGCAGAGGGATTTGTGGAGGAAAGGGGATCGAGCACAATGGAAGAAGTGGCGGAGGACTATCTCAAGGAGCTCATCCATCGATGCATGCTTCAAGTTGTAAAGAGGAATGAATTTGGTAGAATAAAACACTGTCGAATGCACGATATTGTACGAGAGTTGGCTGTATCATTGTCTAAGAAGGAAAATTTCAGCGTGATATATGACGATCTTCAGGTGGTGGTGAACATGAGTGATGAAACGCGTCGTCTGTCAGTGCACAAATGCAGTAACAAACTTCCGTCGAGCATGGAGTTGCCAAGACTTCGCACTTTCACGGTGTTTGACCCTTCAATGTCCTCATCGTCATCCTTCTCTTCGCTGCGTTCCAGCTCTAGATATTTGACCGTCTTAGACCTACAAGGCATCCCGATTGAGAGAGTACCAGATGAAATCGGGGACTTATTCAATCTGCACTTTTTGGGTTTGAGGGAGACGAAGGTGAAGAAGCTACCTAAATCCTTGGGAAGGCTTCGTAACCTACAGACGCTCGACCACATTTTTAGTGAAATAGAGAAACTGCCAAGCACGACAAGAAACCTCAAGAAGTTGCGTCACTTGTTTGCCAAGAAGGTTCTAGGTCCAAGTGATGAGACCATAAATAGCCGTAGAGGTGTGCGAGCTCCGAAGGGACTCTGGAATTTGAAAGACCTGCAAACTCTTCAAGCAGTGGAAGCAAGCATGGAATTTGTGGAACGGCTTACCCAACTAAGAAGCGTTCGGATATGGAAAGTGCGTGGCATCCATTGCGAGCACCTATGCGCTTCGTTATCAAGGTTGCGCTACCTACACTTCTTGAACCTTAATGCTAGCGACGAGAATGAGATTCTCCAGTTGGGAGGCTGGGATCATCCACCTCAGCATCTTCTAAAGCTTAATCTGAGGGGACGACTGGCAGAAGGGACGATGGAGTTGCCCTTATTTCATGCCCTTGGATCCAGCCTTCGAAAACTGTATCTGGGTTGGAGTAGGTTGGGAGAGGATCCATTTCGATCCCTGTCTCAGTTGACCCACCTTGTATATCTGAAACTGGAGAGGGCATTTGATGGGCAACAATTGTGGTTTCGTAGCAGATGGTTCCCTAATTTGAAGGAACTCATTTTATTCGATTTGCCCAAACTTGATCAAGTGGACGTAGAGGATGGCGCCATGGCAAGGCTGAAGTCCCTATTCATGACTGGCCTACCTGCGTTAAAAGATGTTCCACGGGGCATTGGATATCTCACATCCCTCCAGAAATTGTACTTGGGGGATCTGCATCCGGATTTCAGAGAGAGGTTCGATGAAAGCGACGAGAAGAACAAGCTTCAGCACATCCCCTACGCCTATTATATTTTCCAGAGAGAGAATCAAACATTCCATGTCACAAGACTTTCAGGACAGGAGGAAGGAGGAGAATAAAAATGCCTTTCATGATCCGTCCCTCTATCCACCCATGTGGGACCACCGAGTCAAGTCTCTTCCATTTTTATTTTCGTGCTGCATCTCATGCTTATTAACCATGCCTCTCTAAAACAAAACAATTAATTCGATATTTCTAATTAGTGCTCGGTTTCTTTTATCCAGCATCTGAGTCCGGTAACTTTCACATCTTTTGATGTCTTCCCCAAAATATGAGGCTCTTATCTGCATATTTTACCACTAGATATTTCCTGTTATATATATATATATATATATATATATATATATATATATATATATATATATATATATATATATATATATTGATTATCCTGATCTCAGATTTAGTTAATGGCTGCACCTATCTGTTCTTTAAAAAAAGAGGGCTAATTTCCAACAAAATGAGACCTTCTTCTTAATTTCTTTTACTGTGAAGTATCGTTCGCGCGCACGTGTGTGTGTGTGTGTGTATATATATATATATATATATATATATATATATATATATATATATATATATATATATATATATATATATATATATATATATATATATATATATATATATTGATTATCCTGATCTCAGATTTAGTTAATGGCTGCACCTATCTGTTCTTGAAAAAAAGAGGGCTAATTTCCAACGAAATGAGACCTTCTTCTTAATTTCTTTTACTGTGAAGTATCGTTCGTGTGTTTCTCCTTAAACCAAAATTTAAAGGATTTCTACAATCTTTCTCTAGAATTTTGATTGAATTGTCCTAATATGTACTTGTTATTGGCAAATTTTGCCACTCAAATTTTTAACAAATGTTTTGTAATTATCGCAGTACTCTTTAATTTATGAGCCCCATTTTCCTTTTTTGGGTCTATATATTTTCTTTTTACTGCCCCAAAACAAACCATTTTTCTGTATTTTACCTTTTTTTAATATGATATTTGCCTTTATGGATTTCTGAAAATCCAAATTATGATGTGCACTTACAATTCCCTCCAAGTAAATCTTCATTTTAATCTTTCAATCCATTCAATTTCTTCACTCAAAATAAACTTTATTAGATATTTCATATAATTTTTGCTTCATAATTTAACTATATCAATTTGAAAGTTTTCTACAGCTCATTTTCTCCATAACTTTCCTCAATATGTCATCATCTTTTTAGTGTATATTTTGTATTATGCAAATATGGAATCTTGTTCATTAATCTATTCAATTATTTTATGAACTTTGGGTGAATAAAGATTACTTTATTTTTCTCTTGCAGAAAATTTATTCTATGGAGTCTCTTTCTATGTTATGATGGATTTTGTTTATAAAAATTTATCTTCCATATGTCATGTCATGTGTATTGGTGCTTTCACTTTCTCTCTCCTATTCTATTTGGAGCTATTAAATTTATTCAAAATATTGGTATTTTTAAGTGCTAATGCAACCGTGGCAATCGGCAATATTTGTTTATGTGTAAGAGAGATATTTATACTTATCACTGTTTATTTTATTTTGTTTAAGTACTTCGTTTTTGTCATATGTGCTAGTTTTGGAGTAAGTCTGTTGGTGGAGCCTGTATATAGTTACTTTTTATTTAATGAGGTTGACTTCTTATCATAAAAAAAGAGAGACATTTAAACTTGTTTATTATATCTCATAAATTTAGCTCCAAAAATCTTTCAGAAAAGGGTAGTCTATTCCTAATTTGTGACAAAGATGTATGGTCCAAGCAGCCAAACAAACCTTACATAACAAAGACTCATCATATAATTTTTTAAAAGTCTAGTTTGAAAGCTAGTTGTCCCTCTCTCTCTCTAAAAAGAAAAAAAAATTCAAGGGAACTTCTTATCCTATTTACAGCTTCACAGCCAAGGATTTGTGATAAGCAAGATGGACCAAAACTAAGATGAATAGAAATCCCAATTTATCTTAATGAAAAACAAATATATAATATAAAAAAATGAGCAATATTAGCGGTGTCATTTTTTCCAGCCTGAGGAGGAGGAGCTTTAGAGCCCTATCTAAAATGCAATGTTCATGAACTCTGGCTATATTTAAAAAATACAATGTTCAGGAACCTACAAGCAAACATTTGGGATCTCAATACCTAGTGGAGAGCTAGGAGTTCTAGGCACACCCTCCACATTGATCAAGTAATTTGTTTAAGGCCGGCCTTTGTGCTGCATTTTATGCGCAGTCAGTTTGGGGGTGGCCAATGATAGGTATTTGGCTATTTCTTTTAATGCCTTTCAAGCTACTGTGCATAAATTTGGTACTTCAATGGAAGACATTCCATAGAAAGAACTATTCTTTACTAAAGCTTTTTTATTTTTGTGGATGTCTCTGACTTTTGAATTTAAAAGTGCTGTAAGTCACCAAAGGAAGAGGTTGGACACAGTTCTGACAGTCTCCTTTTTCGATCCTAATATTAACATATTCGGCCAGAATAACAGAATTCTTGGAGGTAACCCCTTCAAGATTTCACTTATAAAATGGACCCCCTGTCTCATGGTTATCATGAACTTCACCATAAAATCGAAGCATGTCCCTTGCATTTTTGAAAAAACCCATCACCAAATTCTTGTGCAAAATAGAGAACAAACAATACAAAGAATTGGAAAGATTGGGTGAAAAAAGATGTATGAGAATCCAAATTCTAAAATCCAAAAGGCCAAATTAAGGAAAAAAAGAGGTTTAGCTGATGCAATCAACAATTAAGATCTTTGCACCATTTATAAGGTGAAAACTGAGTAAATCACCAATATATGTTAGGAATGAAGAAGGTTAGCAGAAGGAAACTTAACACCATCATTAATATTGAGTTCAGTACAACATATTGTGACCTTAAGCCCCATTCATACTGATACATTCGAAATACTCTATCTACCATGGTGCTGGCAATCCAATGGTAGCCCTTCACGTGTCCCTGTTAAGCAGTATCAGCATTGTCGTTGAGTAGCTGTTGCCCATACTTCCATGATCGTGTCGAAAAAGTTTCAAAACCTTCTACTTGCTGGATGATAAATGAAGGTTGCTCGTCCGCTCCGCTCCTCCACTTATCAAGATTCGTAATCTCAACAAACTCCATAATATGTAAGTTATTATCCCTTGTCAACTTGAACGTGCCTCCGTGGCCCTCGAGAGAGAAAATGACATGCATCCTCCCAGATGATAGGTATCCATCTTCGTTTATAAAATCTAAACTTTTCGAGATCCTCTAGATAAGTGAAGAGTTACTTCATATGCCCTCTTTCGGAGACTAATTTCATACAAGCGGGATCCCTCTCTTCTTTAGAACTCTAAGTGAAATCTAACTCCATGGGAATACTTCCCTACTCCATACAACATCCACCGGATCTTCGTACTCTATTCCACCAACTCATCTCCATCCCACCTCACACTCTACTCCACACCTCACTACTTTCTTCCTAAAAGCTCAAACTTCTTCTATTTACGTCCATAGGAAATTGATTTAGGCATCAGAGAGTTCACCAATAAGGAACCCCCAGCATAAGGACTTTTCTATCTTGGATGATTTATTGCAGAATCTAGCTCATGAGATCGATCGAGAAGCAGGTGCAGATGCACACCTTCCAAAGATCTCATCCGATCAATCAGAGACCGCCGCATCCCCTCTCTCTGATTCCAACTCGATGGCTTAAGCCAAATCCGCTCCCCGACGGCTACACATGCAATATCCAAAAATTGCAAATATAAGGGACAGAGTTAGGCCTCTGATTTCTTGTGGTGATGCCATAAAATTTTCAAGTAGATAAAAAGTTATAGTTAAGGAATAATATTTGTCTATAGGTCTTGCAGTTAGAAAACTAAAAGTTAGAAAAGAAGGGCATGCCACGCACGTGCATGCACTTGTAAATATAGGCATTAGGAGATTTCGGATTTCTGTAACCATAATCCAATTTTATTTGTCTGCTATGGTTAGAACACTATACATCAATCATTTGAGTTGTAAAACTTGTATTAATGTCAAACCTATCATAAAAAATTTTTAGTCAACAACTTCATTATCCTAAAAACCTTTCCAAATAAAGAATGCAATATTTATTAGAAACTAGATCTTAGACAGTTGAAAAAAAGACCGCTAAGGAAAGACATCAAAAAGATACAGACTTTATATAGACTGCTTGCTTTTTGTTTAGAAGAATTAATACCAGATTAAACACACAGGAACTTTATCTAAAGCTTGAAAATCCAAAAGCCAGTGGAATGTGTTTGTAATTTAATATCCTGCCTGAAAGTATCCAGTAGTGTTTAAACCTAGAACAATAAAGATAAAAGGAGGAAGTAACAAAAGAAGGGTACTTTGGATAGAGTAAAACTCAGGTGATGACTATGCATGTGCTCTAAAATGCACCCTACAATTTTTCGTTTGTGTGTGTCTGTTTGTTTGTAACTTAAGAGTTGAGCGTGTTCTGAAATTTTAAAGTTTCCTATAGTAGTCGAATATTACATGTCTATAGCAGGATAAGATATTCAAACCGGAGAATGTAATGGAAGAATAACCCACTCTTGAAAATAATAACCATCCTTAATATAAATACAGGGGAAGAAAGAGCATGTATGGAGCTGATTCAGCACACCACAGAATAGGTGGTCCTGATCATGAAGGATGAGGGAACCTCAAAATTATTTGAATCAAATAGTATCATGATATCTTAGAACATTGTCTCTTGCAATTTTTTTAGAAAAATTAATTATAAAATTAAGATGAGCAAATTTAAAAGAGCATAGACTTTTACCAAATAGTAACTTAGATGTGTTCATGACTGCAATAATAGCCTGAAGCACCTGAATGGGAAAATGGCCACAACATTCGTATGACAGCAAAGTAGAATGTCTCTGATTGTGAAAACTGAGTGCGACCTACAGCAAGGAAAGGTGCTTCAATTTGACTTACACAGTTGAAAATGGTGAGGCACATATGCAAGCAATCTTGATGAAAGATGTGATAATGCAAAAATTTATTTCACTACAAGTTTACTCATTTATATGCATAATTAATGGGCATATTAGTTGGTTATAATTTATAATTACTTGGTTATAATTCATAATTACTTGCAACTAAACATAATTGTTGAATCTTTTTGTGTATCCTGAGCTTGTGGCAACAAAAATCTTCTTGAATATAGAAATGTATGCATGGATAGTCATAAAAATGAAAAGTAACAGTAACGAACCCCATGGATCATGTGTAACAGTGACCTAAGATTTCCGTTACAAGTGAGAACATGAATTATTCTACCCACACAATCAGTCGAACCTCTTCTTCTTTTTCCTTTAAAAGATGCATGAAGGATGATCCAAACAATCTTATCAAACTTGCACCTTCAAACCTGTGTGGAGTTTCATTGTTTTTGCATCTACCCCTGAAAAATCATGGCTCGCATCTTCTCCAAACTCTCCAAATATGATTTCACTTTACTTTTTCTTCAGCAAAACATCTGGTCCAAGAGAAAATTATTGCATGCACCAAGTGCAAGTGAACAAGGGCAAATCCTAGAGCATATGCATGGTAGAAAGTGCGTAATCAGGAATCGATCAAATACAAGGGGTCGCGTGGCATGTTATCCACCATGGGATTTGTGCAATCCAATTGCATCGGGTGCATGCAATACGGAGATCTAGTCCAGACAACTTTTATGCCCCAACAAAGGGTGAATATATGAAAGAGCAAAGAGAAAAAAAATTTAGTACAACAGGCTGGTAGCAGCTAAAATGGAGCAATAATAAGTTGGTTTTTTTTGCTAACATTTAAAAAGATGATCTTAAAGATTTCTAATGTAATCCCATAGTATTACTAGTTGTCCTAAAGGTAATATGCAGGATGAGACTGTCACGCCCCGAATCCAGTATTTGAGTTGGCCATATGACATGGCCACATAAACCCTAGAGCGATGCCCTAGAGATCATATAAAGCCTAAAATAAATATGAATTCAAATATTTCTATGTAACCAAATAAATACTAAACATATCAATCGAGTTGATCCACCAAATTAAATAGTCAACTTGTTCAATTATAATTATTCGAATGTTTAATAGTATCAGAAATTGAACTAGCTAATATACTAAGTATTCCAATTCTCAATGCTTATTTTAATTCTTCTTCTTCCTTGTTGCCATCACCTCTTATCTCCATGTCGCACTAGTTTTCTCCACATTTTTTTTCTAGCTTTCATGCTACCCAAAGCTCTATAGCCATAAAGATCTATGGGCAAACCAATATGAATCCTTTTTAGACTCTTCCCATCCCTTTTTTTATTGTTTATTTTAAAGAGATGTAGTCCCACATGGGGAGAGACTATCCAACAAATCTCTCTTTTCTGACTCATGTAGAAGGTTTCACCAAGCCTGCTTTCTCTCTACAAGCAATCAATTTATTCATGAACAATGCTTTAGTTATCATATATGATCCATTGTCATCCGTATGGATTTTCTCAAGATAAAATGTTGAGAAAAAATATCTCGAGATTCAATCCATAATAAGTCCAGAACGAGATCTAGGATGACGAACGGAGTCCAACGAGCTCAAAAACAGCTCAAATATAGTCTAGACGGCAAAAATACACGTGAAGAAAGTCCGAGAGTAGATGGTACGACCCACGGACCGTCGGAGGGGCCCACAGGCTGGCGTAGGCCGACAGCGGCACGGGCCAGGCCCAGCAACATGTTGGGCCGGCCCAGATGCGCTGGCATAGCCCGCGCGGGTGCCCAGGCCCACAAAGGTATCGCGGTCCACCATGGACCACAAGGTTTGGCACGGTCTACCGGTCGTGCATGGACTGGATGGCAGGGATTCATCCAACACACGATCTGACGACCTGGTGGAGTGTGCGATCCGACAGCTTAAAGAGCCGTCAGTCAAGATCGGATGGCTGAGGCAAATTCGGGTTTGATCAGGACTATGGGGGCTGTGTTTTGGCGCGATCGGACAGCTGTGAGCCAATTCGGTGAAGATGCGATGGCCACAATTCATACTGATTGTGATCAGGAGATCAGAGGGCTGATTCTCTACGATTGGATGGTTCTAATTCGAGCCAGTCACGATCGAACAGTCCAAAATTGATCTAAAGTTTGTTTTGGATTCTATATCCTAAGAAAACACCGTTTTGATGATTCTGAAGGCTATATTGTTTCGATTGACGAGCCGTTTGTTGCGTAGGATAGCTGGTGACGTTTTAATCATGTAGAGAGGCTTCAAAAGAGGTTTCAAAGAGCTTTTGTAAAAATTTTGGAGCTTCTTGTTGAGAAATCTTCGTACAAGGGTTGAGTGATGAGTTCCCCTTGTATTTGTTTGATTTTCTTTCTTTCATAGTGAAGCTTGCACGCCCCATAGAGATAGACTTGAGGCCAATCCACATTATCTTGATTTATTTGTGATATTTTTCTCTCTCTTTCTTCTTTCTTCCTCCCTCAACAAGTAGTATTAGAGCACAACAATTGATATCAGAGTCTCGTTACCATAGACAAATGGTACCAGATGATCCAAACAGAAGTGGTGTTGATCGAGATTGGAGATGGAGAAGACAAACACAATCAAAGTGGAGATCAACCACTTCGACGAGAACAATAATTTCTTCTTGTGGAAAATGAAGGTGAAGGACATGCTCATCCAATATAGATTGATCGATGCTCTCTTGTATGAGAAGAAGCCAACCACCATGGAGAAGAAGATCTGGGAGCAACTACAGATGTAGACAGTGAGTACCATCCACTTGTACCTGATGGATGAGGTGGTGATTCATGTACTTGACGAGACTTCTCCGACGGTGCTGTGATCGAAAGTCGAGGAGTTGTACATGACGAAGTCCCTCACCAATACTCTTTCTCTGGAGGCAGTTCTACCAACTACGGATGGATGAGGGACAGAGCGTGCAGGAGCATCTCAGCCACTTTCAGAAGATTCTCATCGATCTTCTCAATGTAAGAAGGTTGAGAAAAAGACCAAGCAATTGATCTTACTAACGTTGCTTCCTCCTTCGTATGAGTCCTTGGTGACTGTTCTTCTAGTAGAAAAGAGCACCATCAAGATGGATGATATCACTATGATGATTCTTCAGAATGAGATTCTCAGACAAGAGAACCAAGCTTCGAGCTCAGATGACGATAACTCAGCTTTGGTGGTTTTCTGGAGTAGGTGGTAGCAGATGGAGTGACAGAGGATCGCGAGGAGGATGATCTAGGTCCAAGATGAGGGACCCCAGCAAGATCAGATGCTATCGATGTGATGAGTTGGAATATTGTGTCAGAGATTGCCTTCAACTCAAAGATCAGACGAGGACTACTACAGCGACGGCTAGTAGCGAGTCAAAGGATGATGTCCTAGTAATATCTGACAAGATATCTACTTTTTCTTAGCAGTGGATTTTAGATTCTACATGCACCTATCATATATATTACAGAGAAGAGCTGTTTGACTTCCTGAAGAGCAATGAGGGCACTATTCATCTGCCTGATGGATCAAGCTGTACGATCAAAGACATCGAGATGGTTAGCTGGAATATACATAATGGTGTAGTGAGGAGATTGAATGAGATCTGATACATATCCGATTTCAGACAAAATCTTATCTCACTGAGTAGACTGGATTCAAACTGCTACAGATGGATAGCTGGTGATAGAATCTTGAAGGTTATGTGCAGCGATAGGGCTATTTTGAAGAAAAAGAAGAGGATGAAAGGACATTACTACCTGACAGAAAGTCTAGTGCAAGGTGGAGCTTCAGGAGCCAGGAGAAGCCCAGAGTGAGATAAAACTCCAGATGGAGGTGGATCGAGCACGAGATGCGAGATTACGAAGGATGAGAGGCAACATTGCAGAGTGAAGTTCTTATTGCCGCAGGAGATTTCTCCGAGCAGATCCTTGGTCAAAGTGGATACAGCCCATGACGAAGGTAGGATCGAGCGGCCTAGCTCGACTCTCACGTTTATCCATTCATGAGATAGCAGACGTGCCCCAAAGTATGGGGGCAAAATGGATCATAAGCTTTTAGAGACAGATGGAGGCCGAACATCAAGTCGAGATGGAGATTGTTGAGAAAAAAATATTTTGAAATTTAATCCAGAATAAGTCCAAAACAAGGTCCAAGATGATGAACGAAGTCCAACGAGCCCAAAAATAACCCAAATAGAGTCTGAACAACGAAGATACGAGCAAAGAAAGCCCGAGAGCAAATGGTACGGCCCACGAGCCGTCGAAGGGGCCCATGGGCCTGCGTAGGCCTACGACGGCATGGGCCAGGCCCGACAGCGCATTGGCGTTGGACCAGCAGTGTGCTAGGCCAGCCCAGACATGCAGGCGTTGCCTGCACAGGCACCTAGTCCCGCAGAGGTATCGCGGTCCACCATGGACCATAAGGTTTGGCACGGTCTACCAACCGTGCGTGGATCAAACGGTGGGGATTCATCTAGCGCACAATCAGACGGCCTGATGGAGTGCGCGATCTGATGGCCCAAAGAGCCATCGATTGAGATCAGACGGCTAAGGTGAATCCGGATTTGATCAGGACTGTGGGGGCTGTGTTTTGGCACAATCGAATGGCTGTGAGTCGATCCAGTGAAGATCCGATGGCCACAATTCATGCCGACTATGATCAGGAGATTAGAGGGCTGATTCTGTGCGATCAGACAGCTTTGGTTTGAGCCGATCTTGATCGGATGGTTCAAAATTGATCTAGGGTTTGTTTTGGATTCGGTATCCCAAGAAAACACTGATTTGATGATTCTAGAGGCTATATAGCTCCGATTGATGAGTCGTTTATTACGTAGGATAGTTGGTGACATCTTGATCGTGCAAAAAGACTTCAAAAAAAATTTCAGAGAGCTTTTGTAAGGATTTTGGGACTTCTTGTTGAGAGATCTTCGTACAAGGGTTGAGTAGTGAGTTCTTGTATTTGTTTGATTTTCTCTCTCATAGTGAAGCTTGCACGCCCCATGGAGGTAGACTTAAGGCCAATCCACGTTATCTTGATTTATTTGTAGTATTTTTCTTCTCTTTTTTCTTTTTTCCTCCCTCAACAAGTGATATTAGAGCACAACATAAAACAACTTCATCTCCAAAGTATTCCAAATCCAATGATATCTCACATCAATGTGCTTGGATCTCAAATAAAATATTAGATTCTTTGAAAGATGGATGCTGCTTTGATTGTCATAATAAAATATATGCTTCTCTTGTTCTAAGCCTAACTCCTATAGGAAAGTTTCATCCATAAAAGTTCTTTCCAAGCTTCTGTAACTATAATATACTCGACTTTTATAGTAGACAAAGCAACACATTTTTATGATTTAGATTGTCATGATCTGCTTCTCCCGAAAAAGTCATCAAGTATTCCGATGCACTTTCTAGAATCTATATCACCAGCCGTGTCTGTATCTGTGTACCCATCCAACACAAGTTTACCTTAAACAGATCGTAAAAGTGCCTCGAAGATACCTAAGGATCTATTTAATAGCTGTCCAATGTTTCTTACTAAGATTAGAGAAAAATCGACTGACAATACTAACTGCATAAGCAATATCAGACCTTGTATAAACCATATAGTACATCAAACTACTAACTGCAGATGTATGAGGAATTTTCTTCATTTCTTTTTTATCTTTCTCACTTGTAGGATATTATATGGAACTTAATTTGAAGTGACCTACAAATAAAGACAAAATTGGTTTAGACTTGCTTATGTTGAACCTTTCAAATATCTTTTTGATATATCTCTCTTGAGATAACTAAAATTTTTTGCTCTTCTCATCATGAGTAATTCTCATGCTAAGAATTTGTTTAGCCAGTCTCAAATCCTTCATAGCAAAGAACTTACTCAACTTTCTTTTCAAGCTTTCAATCTTTCTAGCATCATGGCTAATGATCAGTATATCATCAACATAAAGTAAGAGAATAATAAAGTCTTCATTAGAGTATTTCTTTATAAACACACAATGATCAAAAATGATTTTGCTATACTCATGGTTCATCATGAAGGAATCAAACTTTTTATACCACTGCCAAGGTACCTACTTGAGTCCATACAATTTTTCTTTAATTTGCATATAAGATGTTCTTTGCTTTTAATTGTAAATCTTTCTAGCTATTCCATATAAATTTCCTCCTCTAGGTCTCAATAAAGAAAAAAAAATTTCACATCAGATTGTTCAACCTCCAAATTCATACTTATAGCTAAACCAAAAATAACTTGGATTGAAGACATCTTGACCACGGGTGAGAAAATTTTTTCAAAATCAATACTCTTTTTCTGATCAAAACCCTTTACAATCAATCGTGCCTTGTTCCTTGTTATAAACTCTTTTCTTCAATTTTCAATCTAAACAACCACTTATTTTTGAGTGTTCTCTTATCCTTAAGTAGTTACACCCACTCAAATATGCTATCCTCATTCAAGGATTTTATCTCTCTCTTGCATGGCTTTTAACCACTCTCTCTTTTATTCATGATTTATAGCCTCTTAGTAGCATTCTGGTTCTCCCCCATCAGTGATCATCACATACTCATGAGAAGAATATCTCTAGAAAGGATGATGCTCTCTGGTGGATATTCTCAACTAAAGCTCAACTAGTGGTTCTGGAAGGGCTTGCTTAGCATACTCATCTGGCATATCATTATTAAAGATGGATTCATCAAATGCGTTATCATCATCTTCCTGTACATTTTCTCTGTTATCATTATTCATCATAGTAGGAGGCACTGGATCCAAATCAACATAACTTCTAGTGATAGACTTTGACTTTTCTTTTTTTTTTCAAAATCTTTAATAATTTAATCTTCTAGAAACACAAACATCTCTATTTCTGATAATCTTTTTATCAATTGGATCCCATGTGCATAATCTAGGAAGATTCACTATTTAGACTTTTCTCTTTTTTTTTTTAATGTAATGGGCAGTGATACCACCTGTGGTTTATTATTAAAGTAGAAAATTACAAAGGAAGACATTAAGCAACATCATGCTGCCTGTTCTAGTCGGTCAAACTCTCAAAACTTTTGGAGTCAGACACTCTGAGAAAAATATCTCTTGTAAAAGACTTTTTTGAATTCTTCCCATGTAAAGAGTGCATTATTGGTCCTAACTTTTCAATCCCCATTTTCCACCAGTAGGCTACCTTGCTTTGTAATATGAAAGTGGCAAAAATAACCTTCTTCTTGACAGGACATCTCGGGCCTAGAATACTATATTATCTTCAACCAGCATTCAACTTCCATGGGGTCCAAGGTTTCTATGAATGTTGGTGGTGCATACTTTTTGAAGTCTATCAAATTGATGTAATATTCCAGCTCCCTATTACTATTGAGGCTACCGCTCCTCCATTAGTTGTTACATAATCTACTCTTGTTGTCCTTGCTGCACCTCCAATATTTTTTTCATATCTTCCTTAGTAATAGCTTGTTGTTGAACTAATACTTGCATTAATTGGAAAGTAGTAATTTATTTTTTGGGCTAAATTTCGGGTTCACCTGTGGCCTCTGTCTTAGAAGTGATTTCAACAGGTCCATTAAGATGCTCTTGTTGATGTGTATCACTAATCGGTGAGGGTGGGATATCTTCCTGCCATCTAAAAAGCTCCAAAGCAATAAAGCCATCAACAAATCGAGTAAGCCTCCTATTACACCCACAATCACTCTCTCGTGCCATATCAATCTGTATAGGTTCTTGTTAGGATCACAAATCACTTTAGTCAAATTGGTTTATAAATATGTCAAAAATGCGCCACATATTAGTTTATTCCAATCTAAAGATCTACCCATATACACTCTTCCTGAAGCAAATCCTAGGATTCCTAACCTAGGCTCTAA
>NC_025993.2:101984338-102059338 GCF_000442705.2 Elaeis guineensis | reverse complement strand
GTGATAAAAGTATAAATTTTTTGAATAAAATTATAGACATATCCTTTAAGATTTTGATAAAAGAACCTATTATCCCAAGTAGACAAAGTAAAAGAAAAGGACCATGTACATAATGATTAGGAGCTTTGCATCTGGCAAGTTTAATCTACAAAAAAAAAAAAAAGACAAAGAAAAGCATAGTTAGCACATTAGTAAATAATATATAAGAATAATAAAAATTAATAAAAAAAATAGATAAGAAACTGTAATACATACAAAAGTAGAAGGCCATGTAATTGTTGAATCAATAGCATCACCAATAACTTGCTAAAGTCCATCAATCTGGACCAATGATTCACTTCTCACTCTTACAAAATCAATATAAATCTCTCAAAATTTGATCTCTAGAATAATATTACCCACTATCTTAGATGGATTTTTACTTATAAGCATTCTGCATATCATCTCAATTTTGTGTGGCCATCTTGAACTCTTCAAGATAACCTCATTTCCTTCCTACAAAGAGAGTTTTCAATTTATTAATATAATATAAATACAAAATAAATAAATATAAAATATGTGAAAAAAATAATAGAGAATGATCAATTTACTTTGATGATGCAACCTTGTTTGGACTTTGCTCTTTTATCCTGATTTTTCTGTAATTAAGTAAAGAATATGGTTCAGTACCAATAATTACAACCTTGACATCAACACATGTAGCAAAGTTTTCTAGAAATGCAATCCAATTGAAGCCAATATGAGCTTAACCCTATCAGTGGAGAAGGGGACAAGAGAAGAAGACAAACTTATTGCTCAACTTAATTGCTTCAGATGACAATTTACAAATTTAGCAAGAAGCATCTATGCTATGCCCATGATTGTTTAAGCCTGACTATTAATTAGTATTAATAAATTTATACCACCATGAGATTTAAAATAATGCAAATTCACAGCACGATACTTAAAAATTATAAAAGATAGTATGGCTGAACGATGGAAATAAATATAAAATCTTTAATTTTTCGTATATATAAAAGGCATCAATAGAGTATGATGGGTCATCATAGTAGTACATTTATACTATACAAAATAACACAAACATCCACAAACTAAAGAACATTTATTTGAAGTAACACCCAAAAAAAAAATCACAGTAGAAGGCACTATCCAGGGAGTATCTCCAGCATATACAAAAAAGCATCCAAGAAGTAAAATGTATGAAAAATATGTATGTATCCACCAAAACAAAGCAGGAGACGGATATTCCAAACATATTGAACATGCAGAAATAAAAAACACTGCAGCAAATCAACTACCTAGACCTTGTGCCGCAGGTTACTCCACCCAAAATTTTTATTTAAAGCTTTTAAGTTTTCCTGCATTTCAAGTTCCAGTAAAAGAGCACTCAATTAATGCAATGTTATAAGTTAATGGCACAGCTTATGATGATAAAGTTTTATTGCTGGAATCTCTAGCCGAGACCTGAAATTGGAGGGGGAATGACTATGAGATTCTTCGGAGACCGGTAAATTCTATATTTTTAATGCTGGGTTTGACTTCTAAAATGGATCCATACACATGTTTCCTCATTTCATTACTTCAATGAAACGTGAGATGTACTCCCACCGGCTTGCTCAAAAAACAAAAAAAAGTGACATACAATGCAACAGACACAGCATGATAATGGCTCACAAACAGGCTCAAAACAACAAGTTTGTGATCAACTTGATGGTTCTCATGAGCATCAGGCCATGGTAAAGCAGAAGCTGACCATATGAACTTCTGTTTAAATGTAAAAGACAGATTTGAAGAGCATAACTATAGTATATCCAAATTCCAAATTCTTTGCATCCTTGACCATCTTGACTGTTTTGCAGCTTTGATAAATAAACTTCTAATTGGCATGATAAATTAATAGAAACAACTGATTTCTCAACTAAACAACCAAGAACTAGGTTATCCAACACCTAATATAATGGACAAGGCATATTAGTTTGGGTTTCATTTGGCTCTGAACATTTAGCTCAACTACAAGACCCATCTAGAGGGAGCTGGTTTCGTTCAACAACAATGCATGCAGTACCAAATATAGTGAAGGTACTTAAAAATGCAATGACTTGCTAATGGTTTGGTGATGAAAAGGTCAAGCCTTTACATCTTCCTATATGAACCCAACTCAACCTCATGTCCAATCCTAAATTTTGGTGTGCTGTACAAGTGGAAAGGAAAATAGGTTAAATTAAATAAAGCTATCCTCATATCTCAGCATAACAGTTCTCCCATGCAACAGCCTCTTACATACTGCAATGCTCTATACAGCAATTTGCATAAGACAACCAATTGCTGGAGTCAGGACATTCTGAACTTTTTAACTCAACAAGCATCTATGACAAAAACAACATTATAGATTTGTACCGAAAAGAAAAAAAAAATTATAGATGTCTTTATTTGCATGTCTGATAAGATGACAGAAGCTAAGTTAATGTTTAGTCTCTAACGTTTCTTTTCTTTCCCAAATATGCAAAAAAGATTTGTTGTTCCAGTTATCTGCTATACACAGTAATTTGCACCACACAACCAACTGGTGGAATCAAGACATTCTAACTCTAACTCAACAGGCATCTATAATAGAAAACAATAATAGATGTCCCAGATCTTCCATTATTGCACGTCAAATAAGATGAGAGAAGCTAGGTTCATTTTTAAACACTACCATTTCCTTTCTTTCCTAACTAAATGCAGAAAAGATTGACCGTCCTGACTAATGAGACCCATGATGAGCAGGATCATTCAGCAAGGCATATGTCCTTCAGGCTACACTACAAGCAGCAGAAACTTGAAATTGCAAAACTCTTGTAGATAAAACTACTCTATACCATACTTCTACCTTCTTCCCAAGCACTCAAAAACATATGTGGTGAGGGTTGCTCATTTCTTGTTTGTGAAAGCAAGTGTTGCACATTTTCTTTGAAGTGCAGAAGCAGCTATGCACCATTGGGTTCGACAAACTAAAATAAATGAAATTTATAGCAAGGTAATATATGCACAGGCAAGGACCGGAAGCAGAACACAACTGCAAAGAACCATTACTGAGGAAGGGGTTTTTGGTGCAAACTACCAAACCTCTTTTCGGTGGCTTCTGTGGTAGATAACGAATGCTGGCATGCCCAAGATGTAAATACTATCATACCATATGAAGAAATTTGGAGAAGAAAGCTAGAGTTCTGTGTTAGGATTCTGGACTTAGAAATGTGAGCATGTGGAGAATCAATGTGGCAAATTTTTGCCTGTTTAAATACCAATATTAAGTTTTAGGAATCAAATCACCCACCACCCTTCTAAAAATCCATTACATCAAGCATGTGCAAGTAAAGCTATTAAAATCGCATCAAACCCAACCCTAAATCAAAGTCACCAGCGATTTTATCAATACAAGATACCAAAAGGGAACAAAAAAAAAAAAAAAACGAAAACAAAATGAATCAAGAAAGCAATCGAGAATGATTTAGACGAAAAGGAAACAGGTAAAGATCAGCAATTCCTAAGGCTAGCCCTAGACATAATCTACCGAACTTTCATTAAGAAAAGAAGAACTTACTATTCGGGATTCATAGCAGAGGAGATAGACCTTTCAAACCCTAGAATGCCTCTTTTGAGAACCAAGGAGAAAGGAATTGAATGAAAACCAGGGCCGAGCTCTCCTTCCATCAGCAGAGGAAAGTGGTAATAGGGGTTGGGAGGTTTTTGGAAACAGAAGAGGACATGGCTTCGGTCAATCGCCTCGAGGCTTCATCCCCGGCCACATGATGAGCATTTTTGCTCGACCCAGCACAAAATAGCACGGAAGAGGAAGGATGTTGAACGAAAAAAAAAAAATCTTTTCGAACGGTCTAAATTGAATGCCGGTAAAAATTAGATTTTTTTCTTCAAAGATTAAGATTTTAGCGGTTGCTGCTAAAAATAAGATGTTTCCCAGCGATACTACGTGAATGCCGATAAAAATAATACATTTTCCAACAATTTAATTTGATTATTGAAAAAAATAAAATTTTTTCTAACAATTTGGCTTGAAATAAGATTTTTTCGAACGAATGAATTAATCGTCGGAAAAAATAAGGCTTTGCTCAGCGAACTCGAAAAAAATACTACCTAAAATTTATTTTACCAATAATTTTTTATATCCATTGATAAAAAAATACTGTTAAATCTCTTTTTTCTTACAGTGGAGCAATGAAAAGAACCAAAAATCGATAGGTGAACCCGAAGTTAGCAACACCATGCACCCATAGGTCAAGAGCAATATCTTTGTACATTGAGTTCAATGTGTTCATCATCGTTGACAAGGGTTATTTCCAATAATATCAGATGCTGCAAACCCAACGGCTGGATAGAAAGATATGGATAGTTTGAGTGACATATGAAAATAGAACAGAATAAAGAAAGACGTGAGACAGGTGGCAACCATATTGGAGGCAGCACTTGGAAGGTGTGGGCGAGGGAGAGGAAGAATTGTCCTTCCCCAACTGTCCAACCCAGCAATATCTGCTGCATATAGGAGTACTGAGTTGTCCAGATCATCTTCTCTGATCCTTCCTTTCCCTCCTTCCCCCTTCATCTTTTCTTCTTCAAACATAAATTGTAATTTTTTTTTTTTTAGATAAAATGAGGAAAGTAAGGTGCTCCGGTCACAATATATTAAATTATTGGAGTAATCATAGCAAGCGGTATAGTTGGAGGATTTCATTGGGTTGTGTATACAGGAGGAGAAGTTAGCCCACTAGAGGACTGCATGATTCATTGTTATTTCATGAGACCATTCCATCAACTACAGTGAGAGATTGGCGCTAGCTTTTCTAATGCCTGTGGTTAGTGTGGTTTCATTCCCACGAAGGCATCGGCTAGGATTAAGCAAGAAAACACCTCTGAAGGTTGGTGACAAAGGTTCCTCAGAGCGAAGCCTCACGCAATGGGTATTGCCGTCCGAGGTTGTCCGGTCATTAAACAACTGAATTGTAGTTTTTCCCACGTACTGGATCTTGCCTCAAATGCAAACAATCTCACTGGAAAAATTATTGGTTAGACTTGTTCTACAACGTGGAGTTTGGACCATCCAATAAAAATGTCGCCACATCATTGAGTAAGATTAAAAAAATCTAGCAAAGTTGGAAAATTTATTGGTTAGAATTATTCTACCACATAGAATTTAGACTATTCAATAAAACATAGGTATATCATTTGATGAGATTAAAAAAATTCAGCAAAAAATTGGATGCGCAATGGCTAACCATGGTTAAAAAAATCTAGCAAAATTTGAATAAAAATATAGTTCATAGTTTACCATGGTTAACCATTTCACATTCAATGTTTGTTGGATTTTTTAATCTCACGGGATGATGTGGTGATGTTTTGCTTGGATAATCCAAGCTCCTAATGGTAGAACAGTTCTAACTAATAATTTTCCTTCCCACTGCCCCAAGATAATGAAACAGCCTTATAGTAAAAAGGAATGTCTTAGTTTCATTTGAGGCGGTATTCATTTTGGCAGCAACTTATTGGTGAAGTAGACGGGACTTTTGCATGTTGACCCTTCACAATTTCTTATTTTGTGCATTGGCTTCTAAATTCTTAAAGTTTACATAATAGTCCCTGAAGTATAATATATTTTTTGAAGACCCTAAGTTACATTTTTTCAACATATAAAGCTTTCCTAATGGTCCGTTTGGTTGGAGGTAATCTGGTATGGGAAAAAAATTTCATATCAGATTATCATATTTGATATAAAAAATAGAAGAGAGAGATGGTAAAAAAATTAGTGAACTCCATATTTATTTTTCGGAGAAAGAAAGTAAAATAAATGCCATAGGAGGGTTGGTATTTAATAAATTTTCAAGTGGTGGTAATCCATACACTACAAGAAAAAAGGTTTTCCACGATGTTTAAAAATGTCGTCAAAAGTTCTCCAAAACATTACTGACGTTTTTTCATGACGCTTGGCATAACGTCACCAAGATCGTCGCATTAGCCGCGTCGGTAATGACCATTCGTGACATTCGTCATAAAATATCATAGAAAGGATGGCAAAAGTACGACGTACACCTAAACATCGCGAAATGTATTTTGATTCAGCGACATTTTACCAACGTCGTGGAACAAAAAATTTTCATGACATTTTTCAAACATCATAAAATGTAAGTTGATTGAGCGACGTTTTATTAACGTCGTGGAAGAAATGTCTTTTGTGACGTTTGACAAACGTCGCGAAATATGATTGATTGAGCGACATTTTATTAATATCGTGGAAGAAATATCTTTTGTGATGTTTGACAAACATCGCAAAATATGATTGATTGTGCAATATTTTCTCAACATCGTAGAATGAACGAGGATTTTTGGCGTCATGGAACATTTTGCGACAAGGATGATAGCCAAATTTTGCTTCATTGATGGATCATAACCTGTATAAAATATTACATTTCATGGTATATATTCAAATACCAAGTAAATCATCCATTTTCAATCAATAAATCATTCAATAACTGAAATATGAACTCACATATAATTCATAATCAAGATGAATTCATACACAAAGTTTATAATCCAAAAAGTAAATTATCCAGATATCCAAAAAGATGGTATTTCCAACTAAAAGCACCAAGAGACCATATCTCTAACAAAAGCAAACAATTTACTTCTAACTAAAAGCAAACAAACTCATTATCCAACTATCTATAACAAAATAAATAGTTCATAAGTCGACAATCCAAAACACAAAAGGCCTCTCTACCATGCATGTCCTCAAAACCACACCTTCACAAATTCTTGAATCATGGGATCCTTGTCAAAAAGAAAAATGCAATCAATTAATTTTTTATATATTACAATAATAAAATACATATATTGTTCCATTATGCTTATAAACTGAAGTTAGGGATATATTAAAAAAATAACTTAAGTAACTTACATCATAAATCTGATAAAAAGATATTCTGTGATGCGCATAAAACTTCTAAAATCTTTTGTTGACGCTCCATCTGTGCTTTAATGTCTACAATCTCATTCTTCATCTCTTCATTATGCTTTTGTGACTGCTCCAACTCCTTTTGAAGTCTCTTCTTAGACATAAAAGAAGAACTCTGTCTTTCTGGACGAGGTCCAACTCCCAAACCATAGCATAATCTGATCTAGTCTTCAAAACTTTATCGCATATCTGGTCTGGTGTCATAGGATGTCCATCGAAAATGGACTGCTCTAGCACCTGCATCATTTCATTCTAACAAAATTCAAAGAGGATTAATTACAAAATAAAAACTAAGCTCACTTAAAATAGTAATCATAATTTTATTTTTGTCCTCACCCATTTTGCCTCACACTCAGGAGTTGTCCATCTACTTGGAGTATTACCATGACCTGGGGTGTAATGAGTACGATACCACAACATAATTCAATCGCACTCTTTTCCATTCAATTCATTCTCACTCTGTTTAAAAGATGAGTTACTATTGCAAAAAATTTAAATGTCAAATGATATTAGTCATAATGGAAGTACAATATCTCACAATCTTATGCCGTATAGGTACAAAAGCTTTTGACCCGATGTTTGCTTGGCACTTGACAAAACTTCTATATTTTTTGTTATGCTCACATGTTAGCTGAAAGAATAAAAAATTTTATGCCAGTCAACCTAAATTTAAAGGAGATATTTTTATATGCAAACATAATGCAAGTTATACTGACCTGTGTCTTTTTCTTGCTCTAGTAAGTACAAAGATCTATTCACTCTGCTGTGCTTACTGTACTTGACTTTGAGTCTTTTCCATGGTTAAGGTAATGCATATGAAGCCGATATCTTTGATCCTTTGACTTCAATGAAAGAAGCTTCTTGATGCTAGTACAAACTTCCTCATCCGTCCTTAAACCCTTGACATCTAGTTTTTGCTACAAACAAGTATTAAATACTAGTTAATAAATATGCATAGAATACAAAAGCAACTATAGTGATCTCTATTTACCTCTAGTTTGTCAAATGTAATCTGCATCTCCACCTCTGTTAATTTGGTCCATCTAGGCTTGACAGGTAAGATATTTCAAGCTATCATACCAAGCTCATTTGATAGCTTTGCAGATTGAATAGTATTAATAGGTCGTCCTTCTTTTGTTGAGATATTGATCTCTATTTTCTTACCAAGGGTCTTGTTTATTTTACTTAACCCAACCCCTCTAGTACAATCTCTTTTCTTGCATCCATCCATGCTCGTGGACTCTACAAGATAAGCAAGCAACAATAAGAATGTTAATTTGAAAAAAATTAAGCAATATTGCATAAAAATAAGTTTATAAAGATTCCTACCTATAGAGCTAACATCAGGAGTCACATCCATGATAGGATGTGTATAGTCAATAGGCTTTGGCTCGATATGTGGTGTATAGACTCTTAGCGATTGAGAGGAAGGTGGTGGAGCAGGAGGTGCGACTTCTGATGGTGTTGGATCTAGAAAAGCTGATGGAACATGGGTTGATGGTAATTGAGAGGAAGGTGGTGGACCCACGATACCATGACTCTGAAGAAGCTACTGGTACCTAGATAGAGGGGGTGCAACATCAGCTAGAGATGGAGCTGAAGGTGTGACTTCTGATGGTGTCGGATCTAGAGAAGCTGGTGGAATATGAGTTGGTGGTGACTGAGAGAAAGGTGGTGTAATCATGGTGTCATAGCTCTGAAAAAGCTGCTGGTATTTTGATCGTAACTATGATGGCAAAGCCATTCCCTGGATTGCTGGCTGCTAAGTGGAATACGGTGGATCTGGATCAATGGCTGCTGGTACTTTTTTTTTCCTTAGATAATCCTGGTGCCATAAGAATACTTGCAAATATATAGTCAAATGAAATCAATATCAATATTTTAAACTAAATCAACTAAAGTCAACTTTAAGATATTCACTGCATAGGCCAAGCACGTGTATCACAGAAAAACAATAGTTAGAGAAAAAAAAATGACAATGCTGCAGTCAGAATGATACCAGTAAGATGCACTTACCAACTCCAAATCAGCGACACCAATGAAACAATAATTTGCGGCATAACATTAGACAGTTGAGAATTAAAATAAATCATTGTCATGGTCATTGTCATTATCATTCTGTTCATCATCATGTTCGGTGCAATATTCTACCAAAGTATCATCTTTATCCTCGCTATACCTTTTGCTAACTCTTCTACTTCATCATGTAAATCTCGCATTGTATTCAACAAAGTGCCATCTATTATATCAGGTTCGACATCATCTCTATCTAATGACTCTATATAACATTCCTCAATATCTGCAGGAGTCATTCCAATACCCTCTTCATCATCAGAATCTTCCTCTATTGTTGCACCAATAGGGATGTCATATACATGTCTATACTAACATTCTTGCACAACACGTCAGTTTTGTCCCAGTTTCGTGTCTTGTAAATAATAAACTTGCTTTGCTTGGTTCGCAAGAATAAATGGATCATTGTTATACCATAATCTGGTTATATTTATGCTTTGCACATTTTTATCTATTCTGACATTAGCATTTCTAAATCCAAGATCATACCACTTGCACGTAAAAAGAACAACACTTTTATCCTTGATATAATCCAACTGAATAATGTCTGTTAGTATAGACATGTATATGAGGTCCACATGCTAATGCATATAAAGACTCGATTCTTCTTTCCTCTCCTACTCTGTACAATATTGCCATCTACCATTATGTAAAATAAATTATATTAGTTGAATATATAAAAAATAATATGTATGCGCACAGATAATTCGTAAAGTTTGTGTTCTCACCCGATGCTATACCCACAAAGAAAATTGTTCTCTATGTCTGTTCTCAATATTTAACGAACTTTACTCCATCAACTCAATCTTATGCTCTCTAGCAAAAAGATATTATTTAGTACCATATTTCTATATCGAATATTTAATAATAAAATTTAGATAGTAAAAATTTACTCAAAATAAGGCTCCATCTCTTCACAATTGGTAAGCACATACCAATGAGCCATTTCTTGCTCTTCTTTGGATAGAGAAACAAACTGAGTTGCTCCAAATGTCCTAACTTGTTGAAAAAATATTGTTATATCACCATCATTGGATTTATCATTGTTTTGCTCATCCATATTAAAATGGGTCTCAATACCTCGAAGGTATATATAATAAAATGTCAAACATTCCTTGACTATATATGCCTCAGCAATAGATCTTTCTGGATGAACTTTATTTCGAACAAATCTCTTTAGAGAGCCAAGAAACCTAAATTCAAAATTTAGAATAATTATATAACATAAATAATTACCTAAATTTAGAATTCAGAATCTAAAAAAGTTACTATAATACCTCTCGATTGGATACATCCATCGATATGCCACCGGTCCACCTAGCAAGGCTTCATTTGGCAAATGAACAGCCAAATGTACCGTCACATCAAAGAAAGCTGACGAAAAAATCATTTCAAGTTTGCATAATATCAAGGATATGTCTGTACACATCTTCTCGATGTCATCTAGAATCAAAGTTCGATGACATATTCTATGAAAGAAGTCGCCTAACTCCATTAATGCAGCTGTCACATCCTTCTTCAAAATTCCACATGTGCCTATAGGAAGAATGCTTTGTAGGAGAACATGACAATCGTGGATTTTTAGTCTCATAATCTTGTTTTCTTCAATATTGATACATCGAGATATGTTAGATGCATACCCATCAGAAAATTTTATCCCTTTAAGAAACTCACAGAAATTTTTCTTTTCAGTGTTCGATATTGTGTAGCATGCAGGAGAAATTATGTAGGATCCATCATTTCTCTTCATCAAGTACAATTTTCTTCAGATTTTCATGTCTTCCAAGTCGAGTCTAGCCTTGATAGTATCCTTCATTTTATCTTCAAGATTTAACAAAGTACCAAGGATATTGTCATAAATATTTTTTTCAATATGCATAACATCAAGGTTATGCCTCAATCTCAACTTACACCAATATGACAACTCAAAAAGAATACTCTTTTTTGTCCAATTCAACTCTTCTGCTGATCTCGGTCTCTTTTTATTGTTAGGATATTTTTCATAGTCTACGTTCTTTAAATGAGATAGTTGTTGCATCACATCATCTCCAGTTAGTAGGATAGGTGAGGGTCGATAGTCCACCTTGCCATCAAACCTCTTGCTCTTTCTCCATGCATGGTCATGAGGAAGAAAATACCGATGGCTCAGATAACCAATCTTGCTTCTCAATTTACGAGAAGGGGTATGCTTATTACAAACAGGACATGCCATATATCCTTTAGTGACCCATCCAAAAATACTACCATAGACTGAAAAATCATTAATAGTTCATAATAAAACTACATGCATTCGAAAGATTTTGCCATATGAAGCATCGAAAACATCAATACCCTTATTCCATAACTCATTCAACTCATCTACCAATGGCTTTAAGTAGACATCAATGTCTCTATCCGATGCTTTTGGACTCAAAATAAGCAGTGACAACATAAAGAATGACTCATCTATGTACATTCAAGGGGATAAATTATATGTCAAAAGAACAACAGACCACATACTATAGGCATTAGACATATTGCCAAATGGATTGAATCCATCCATTGCTAGGTCAAGCCTCACATTACGGGGTTCTCTAGCAAACTCTGGATACTGTTTGTCAAGGCTCTTCTAAGCTTCACCATCAGACAAATGAATCATGATGTTACTTTCACTTCTAGATCTGTCTTTGTGCCATCTCATTTCTTTAGCTATTTTTGTTGACATAAATAATCATTGCAGTCTCAATTTCAACGAAAAGTATCATAACACTTTATAAGGGATCTTCTTACCCTTACCATTATTAATCATTCATCTCAATGTTCTACACTTTAGACAACTGTCACAGTTTTCATACTCTTTCCAAAAGAAAGCACAATCATATTTACATGCATGTATTGGCACATACTCAGATCCAAATTCCGTAGGAAGTGATTTGCTGCATAGTAAGACTTTGGCAAGGATTGACCATTAGGCAAGACATCTCTTAGCAATGACAATAGCATATCAAATGACTTATTACTCCATTTGTTGTATACTTTCAAATGGAGCAACTTTACAATAAATGATAATTTTGAAAATTTTGTACATCCCAGATACAGTTCTTCGGTAGCTTCCATCAATAAATCATTAAAGACATCGGTATAAGAATGGCTAGCATCTGTAGAAACTCCCAAGTTTTTCTCAATAGGACAATTGTTAAAAAAACTACCGACATCATGTAACAAGTCTCTTATCCCATCATCATCATCATCCTCATTTAAGTCATCATCTGGCCCATCACTTTTTGTATCTAAAATGAAAATCTATCTTGATTATTGAAAAATTAAAATTCTGTCCGTTCGCCATGAAACATCCATCGGATGTATGATTGATCTATGCCAAATCTCAATAGATGATCGAAGACATTCTCTTGAGGCTCCATATAAATGTTCAAGCAATGTGAACAAGGACATCGAATTTCACAATCTTTGTCCTTGTTTTGAGCCACAAAAGTCATAAACGATTTGACTCTCTCTGTGTATTCATGAGAGAACTTAATACAATTCATCCAATGCTTATCCATGTTACATACAAATACCTATCATTAAAATTCCAACAAACTTTAGCAAATGTGCTATTTAGATCACATCTTTACAAAAAAAATGGCCAGAAATAAAGAGCAAAGGAACAAAAGCAGTAGAGCAGACATTAACACAGTAAAATATGAATTATTTATTTAGCTCAAGTATTTGACTGAATTAAATCTCTAAATATTTGCAGTCTCCTACAACTCACAACTAAAAATTTTTCTACTTTTTTATAATATCTCCCTTTCTCTCTCTCTCTCTGTCTCTCTCTCTCTCACACTCGCATAGACATACATGCATACATACATATGTATACATATACGTACATGTATATATACACACACCCCATGTATATTTAAACAGGGAATGTATACCATATTAAAGCTTATACCCTCTTAAAATGCAATGTTCAAAGAAGTGCAAGTTGCTCTGTCCGTCAGAAGAAGGTCAACAATGAAACTAAAATTCATGACTACAAAATTGATACAAATAAACTTTAAAACACCAACTAGCAAATATCATACAAGTCACTGTGCCTTGCACCATTTAAAGGCCCACCTAATGATGCCAATTTAAATGAAAAATCTGATTAGGTGGAACATTGTGCTTGAACATAAAATATTTTTAATAAGCAATTGCTTTTAAAAAGAAAGCCTCTAAGTTTCTACAGCACATTTGGGATATTTTTCATCCCTAGGAAAGGATTAACACATGCCATAAAGGGTGAGCCAATGCATGAATCCCACCATTGTGAGACCGGCAGCCTTACCCCCGAATGCAGAGAGACAATTTCTATATTTCAAATATATGATCTCCAGATAACAATGGATTAACCTAATTATTGCGCTAAAGCTTACCCTGATTAGCATGTTCCATACATGAGAACCAAAATGGCATATCCTATGCTACAGTCTGTACTTGTTATCAGACTGTCCAACATGCCTGAGAGCAAGTATCCCAACTATATATCTAGAGAACATAATGTTTTAGTTTTAACTTGCCATTACCCTTCTGCTCAATTCAACATGCTTACTGGAGCAATCAGAAGTCCCTTTCCAGTCTATGATATTGTAATAGTTCAATTGTACTAGATTGAGTAAACCTCTAGTTGACTTATTATTTATTTGTAGCCAGCAATCTCTTTTCTAATCCATCATTACCACATGTACAAATAACTGCATGAAAACATTTAGACATAGTAGAGAAACAGATTGCCAGAAGTTATAACCATAAGAAGCCTTCCACATTAATATTTGTCAGTCAAGGAAGAAGTTTTCCAAAATTTTACAAAATAGCATAGTAAGACAAAATGTTTTAGAACTATTAGAATTTTTTCTTTAGTGTTGGCATAGATAATGGATAGAATGTAAGAATGACAATGGAAAGCCAGATCGAGGAAGAAAACTCATTCTATTTACAACATCCAACAATTCTTCATTTGTAATTTTGCAGAGACATTGGCATGCATTCAAGGCCTAAGCCAAGGTGAAAAGAAGCTTAGATAATATGTTCTAAAACTAGTACATGGTGAATTCCATGGAAATCAGAAGCAACCTTGCAATCTTATTGTACCAAAGATTTCAAGAGTCTGATCTAATTAAACCCAAGCTATAGAGGAGTTTCTTTGATCTGGACCTGAAAATGAGGCATCATATGAGGATACATTTGCTTATTAAATATGACAAGTATTACATAAGATAGCATGCTGTCAAAAAGGCATCTGCACAAAATCAAAATTAAAACTAGATAAGAAAAAAAAACACAACATACAGGAGTCAAAAGTCCATGACTTCAATATCACAGCATGATTCTAAGATTGTCGGCCAGTATTTAACTTGAGTGACATTTCAAAAAATGCATAGAAAAAAATATGAAGCTACTGAAACCATCATTTCCAGTTTTAGGCAAGAAATTTTCTACTAAGCTATTAATATGATTAAGAAGTCAGAAGTGCACCAGCTGCATTCCAGCTGCAAGGTTGAATCAAACTCATTGCAAAGATGATAATATTACATGACATCTAAAGAAGAAATCTACATGACAATCAAATTCATCCAGTATATCCACACGCAAGAAAGAAAACAAACAAAGCCCAAAAAGAGGGGGCCATTTTACATTATCAATTTGTTCACCACAATATTACAATCATTTTCAATGCAACTAACATGCTGCAAACAATGCGTGCTTTATATATAGCTAGTCCATATGAGGCCAATGGTTCAGAAAAAGGATGATCATCAACCATTAGTAAACCCCATTAACATTCAATAGATTCAGATGTAGTCACAAATGATAATTGAGCAACAAACAGGTATGGCATCACTGGCAAAAAGAAAGCATGATTATAAACTCGATCAACTGCAACTAATGTATAAAATTCTGCAGATATAAACAATAGCAAGGAGTATACAAGTCTATTTTATCAAAAAAAAAAAAAAAAACTCCGAACGAAGGGGAGCACTCAGCTACGAGACCCACATATTCATTGTACCAGCTAGCCAACAAATTAGCAGCAACCTTCATTTTCGTATACAGTAATGAATAGGTATCGAAGGCCTGACATGGCTTGTCATAAAGACTCTACAAACAGAGTTACAAATTCTTTGGTAGAATGGTCAGGAACCGACCCCTTGCCTTTAATTATTTTCTTATATCGAATCAAACGATAAATATTTCACTGCATAAATGAAAGAAAGAATGAACTTTGTACGCTTGTCTGTGATACCTTTCGAAAGATGGCGGATGGAAAATTGGAGAGGAGGATGGAAATAGGAAGACGGCGGATGGATAGGACCCGATGACGAATGGAGAGGCAGTGATCGATGGTGGGACTCTTCGACGGTCCGTGTAGAGAGGAGGCGAACGGCGTGCAACGAGGAGAGCATGCGGCCGACCGACAGAGAGGTCATTGGGGAGGGAAACCGCACTCGTCGGAGGAGAGGGTGCAGAGAGGACGACAAACAGGAGAACGGTGTGCAGAGATTGCTAGGGGAGGGGAAGAGGAGGGAGGGAGGCGCTCGTTGGAGGAGATGATGCAGAGAGGATGATGAATAGGGGAATGTCATGTAGAGATTGTTTGGGGAGGGAAAGAGGAGGGAGGGAGGCACTCGTTGGAGGAGAGGGCCGGTCGCGGCATGCATTGGGGAGGGAAAGAGATGGAGGCTACTCGATCAGTCGGGAAGAGGAGGGAGGGGAAATTATTTTAGGGCTAGTTTTGAAAATGAGAAATATTTGGGATGGGCTCCAGCTGGGTGAACGATGGAAAAAAAAAAAAAAAAAAAAGAAATATTGGGATGTTTAATTAATTTGGGACTACAGTTAACGGTGGGCAAAATAAAAAACAATTGAATGCAAAACAGGTATAAAAAAATTAGATAAAAAAATAGATAAAAAAATTAGATAAAAAATTAATCAAAATATGATGTTTTAGCTTCAAACATCGTACAAAGATATTACAATTCATAATGTTTATCCAAATATCGTAAATGATTTATCTTATCAGCGATGTTTCATAACATTGCCAAATAATTTATGTTTTTGTGATGTTTCAATTTTTTAACATCGTGAAAAATCTTTTTTTTTGTAGTGACACTTGACAAAAATATTCTTAATAAAGCTGTATATATAATCATTGAATTTATTCTGATGTATTTTCAAATTCATTCAATAAAGAGTTTTAACAAAAAAATTAAGATAGAGATGGTATTTTACAAAGGGCTATATGATTATAGTCATTATATTGAATCTAATTGAAGATGATAATGTTATTATAGTATTAAAAGGTTATTTTATATTGAAGAGCATATTTATAAATTTTATCATATTCCTATATAGAATTATCTTCAACCAGATATAGTAATCTTTTTTCAGTATTATTTTTCAGAGTAATTTTTCTACCAACCAAATATAGTAAAAGTTATTTTCCTTTGTCATCATTTTTTTAGATAAATAATTTTTATGAATCATCAGATTATCTCATAATTTGACACACTCCAACCAAATAGACCCTAAGTGTTTTTATAATTGATGTTGTGGGGGAAACCTCCCAATCAAGACCAATCCTCTATAGAGGCGCACCTAAGACAAGGTGGTGAGGTTACGCTAGTTATGCATCTAGGGATCACTCATCCAGCCAGCCGCACAAGTGAAGCTTTCACATGACATCCATGACTAATTAACAACCTCGATATAAAAAATATGAGAGAGATTTCTTTCACGATGACGATCAGAACGTGGCCTAGCGACCTGTAGAGCTAGGCCTAACAAACACCGACTTCGGCTAGTGGCCTATAGACTCAACCTCCAAATAAAAGAGGTATGAAGGGGACCCCTCAAGGTCAGCAAAAGAAAGCAAACACTAACACTTCAAAGCTCTCACTCTGTGCTCCCGATTCTTGCTTTCTTTTCTCTCTACTATTCTCAAAGCTCCAGCTAACTTAAGCATCAGAAGGTCCCCTATCGGAACATCCCCGATGAGTCTGGACTTTCTTTGCAGATATTCTCTAGCACCATGGATCCAAGACGGCATCCTGCTCCAGTCACATCAGCACATCTCCGAGCTCTATAGTGACAGATTGGCAATAGAAGAAGGGCCTCAGACCTTTTTAAGAGAAAAAAAATGATGTGGATGAGAGCATAAAACTCCATGGCCTCCCACCGACGATCTATCATCGCAGCCAGAGTAGTGCCCCTCATGGATCTATTGTAGTATAGCCTCCGACCATGATAGATCCACATTCACTTGATGCCTTGGCTCAACAGATCCAGGTGCTGACTGGTGCTGTGCAGCAATTGCAATAGGTGGTGGAATGATAACAATGAGTGGAGCCAAACTCCCAAGTAGCTCCCTCCCATCTCAGCTAGCAATCTCATTCTCGAAGTCCGAGATCCACTCCTCAATGGCATTCCTATCACTCCCTTACTATAGTAGCTCTTTCTCCTTCCCGTCAGGATCCAAGGGAGGATGAACACTCGAGAAACTCTTCCTTTGCTAATGATTTGGTCCCGATTGGCTTCTCCAAGCTCAAAAGATCTCAACAAGAGAAGGAACTTAAAAGAAAAGTTCAAGACATCGAGCATTACCTTGGTGAAGTCCAGAACGGGCCTCATTGGAATAATGATTGCATCGACTTCAATTCCCTACCACTATTCTCTTGGACCATTCTAGAGGAATCAATCTCAAGTCAGTTCAAAGTACGTTAGCTAGAACTATACAACGGTTCCATAGATCCTCTTGATCATTTGTAAGATTATAGAATTCTCATGATGCTGCAGGATGCCTCAGACACCCTCCTTTGGCTTGCCTTCCTGGCCACCTTCAAAAAGTTAGCATGGGTGTGGTATTTTGTGTTAGAAAATATGTCTTAAAGTCAATCATTTGATGATTGTGTTAATTATAAACGTATATGAATTGATAAATAATAAAAATTATTTGATCTTTTTTATTATAAGGTTACATCTTCTAACGAACTCTTATGTTGTGATGAAGTCCTTAGAACTATTTTGATCGATAAAAGAGGATTTGTCGTATAGTCTTTAAATTGGTTCGCGACTAAAGATACGCTATTACTAGGACGATAGCGATATCAAGTGTAGTCGTTGTGTGCCATATGCATTGGTTATCCTTATAACCAAATAGTATGAAAATATTAATATTGCATGCAGGTGAGATATAAGAGTACATTATCATTGAACGTGACTAACTGTGGAGCACTCTGCTGTCAAGAATAGCTCGCGAAGGATATGGATATAAGTGTCCCTCTGACTTGAGATCACCACGGTGACTTGCAAGCAACTCATTGTACTTTGGTGTCAGACTAACTGAGTTTCTAATTCAGTAATGAAAGATTTTTGGATGCAGTCAAGTACTTATCAAGTTGGTGCATGAGTCAAGATGGGATTGACCCCTTTGAATTATTAGGAGTTAATGTATCAATGTATTTCAATATAGCAAAATTTGAGCTCGAATAATCTATGTGATGGATTTGAAAAAAATTAAAATATAATATGAATGACTTATCTAGGATTGATAGTTAAATTTTAGATCATCTTCGAGCATTAAGGTCAAAAGGATGAATTATACGGTAACCATACGTCAGTAGGTTCTTAAATGTTGCTTCACCTTCATTCAACCTATCCGGACGTCGGATCACCATTGCTAGATACTTACATCGATTGATTTAGATTATTTCTGTGCTACTGACTTAGGTTCGAACCTATGGGGTCACACTTAAAAGAGTTTCTGACTGATCATGTGATTTGGTTTGGATTCAAATAAAGAAATAAGAGTCCATATAGGATTGGACTCTCCTTCTCCCCATGCGCCTCCAATTTTGATGCCAATTTTCTCCATGCTGAAATGGTTTTTGCATGAACTTTTCAACATGCTAAGAAGCCCTCTCACCCTCCTTTCTTACATCCAAGTATGGGTAATATCTGATTTTTGTGGAAGGTTCAAATATGATTTGAAATTGGTAACTATATATAGATAATGTTTGACATTATCTACAAGTCCACATGTCACACCCTTTATCCTCTTGATTTTGTGCGATAAATAAAGAGATATGGGGTTTAGAAAATCAAAAAGGAATCAGTTTTACCATGAAAAATATGTGGGAGCATCCCATGTTTCCTTTTGGGCATGAATTGATGAGAAGGACGACATATCTTGATAAGAGTCCAAGATCCTTAGGACTCTTCACCCCACCTCTTACATGCAAAAATAAAAAGATTTTTTTTTTATTTTGTATGTGTAATAGAGAAAAAAATAGCTCTTCATGGTGAGGGTCTTGGGGCATGAGTTTATGGCATGAAAAAGGGAGAGAAGAGTTCTCTTCTCTTGGGTGAGCGCAAGATCAAAAACCTAGGGTTTAGACCTTAGGGTTTGGGAAGAGAGAAAAATATAAGAGAAAATTATTTCTTCTCCTTTCTTCTTTCACATCCTCATCTTCTCTAGATGATCATCTTTAACCTCTAAAAAGATTTCAGAGATTTGAAGAAAGAATCCAGATTAGCCAAGAAGAAGATCTTCACACGAGCTAACACTCTCGAGAAGACCGATCAGATTGGAACTTCGAGTGAATTTTTTATAGAGGCTGGATGAGTGTGTGGCTGCAAGCAACCAGTAAAGATCTTCTCTACCATATCTCTCAGTAGTGATGATCATCGATCCATGCTCAGGTATCGAGTTCTAAACTCAGATTAGAAATAGATATGATCTACTGCTCACATGCATGCATGCTGATTTTATCTTCAGTATTTTTTAGATTTTATATACAATATATCATGTCATAGATCCTAGTGTAGGTTAATTTGATAATTAGATCATATGTATGTTAGATTAATTTGATTAATCTAATTATCTTCCACTATAATTTATTTAAAAAAAATTTGAAATATATGTATGAAATCGTCTATATTCACTAACAGTGGTATCGGAGACTAGGATCGTTATGACATGATTTATGTGCATATTAAATTTAAAATTTAATTTAATTTAGATCTGATATATGATATTTTGATTTAAATTTAATTAATGGTTGATTGCATAAATTGACATAAGATTGTCCAGCTGTAGGGTTTATCCCTTACAGTGAAAAAATTATCCTAGTTTTTGCTGATTGTTGATAAAATCTAATTTTATGTATTATATATGATGCTTATGATCTGATTTAGATATGATCTAAAGTTATAATCAGATTTGATGTAATTTAGATTAGATCTAAATTCATGCATATGTGATATGTGATTAGATTAGATGATCCGATTAGCAAGTACTTAGATTGGGTTGATCACCAGGCCGTCCAATCATAAGAGTAAGAAGGATTTAAAGATTTTCTCTTTTCATTCGATGGGATGCTCTTATGGCATGTAGGGGTGCCATGTGATTAGATCCCATGAAGAAGAATGCAAAAGGAAGAACTTATTTTTTTGCAAAATCCTAAATCTTGAAACCCTAGGTTTGTTGTATGTGATATAAAGTTGTATGAAAAATAAAGCATCTAATCTATATGATTAAAATTATTTTAATCATAAAAAAAATAAAATCTCAAATTATAAAAATTTTAGATATGATCTAAAAATATTATGATTGATTTTATTTTAGTGGTATGCAAGAATTTTTAGATCTGAAACTCCTTAAATCGTGCTCACATAATTGTCGAATTGATCCAGTTTTGAATTGAGTTGACCCAGTCTCCTTGTGTAGCTGGCTCAATATTGATAAAGTTGATCCACTTTCAGAGTAGAAAGTCTTTGCATAATATTTATTATAAATTATTTATAAAATAAAAAGATTAAAATTATTTCAAACCTAAACCTAAGTGCATATTATTGCTGAAACTTAATTGAGAATTAAGTGTAGAATCGATTAGATCTATAATTGTGATTTAAGATCTAATGACATTGCATAAAAATATGAGGGCATGGGTTAGCTCAAATCAGGTCCTTTTAATTAGGTTAGACCTAAGATTTGAATCAAAAAATTAATTGACTATGTAAAGAAATTGATTAAGTCAAATCAAATATTGAACTAGATTAATCAGGATTTCTCTAATACAATAGTTGCAGATGGTCAAGTCCATATCTTTGATTAGACCAAATAGATCTTGATTGTGACTCAGTGGTTGAATCCAAATCATTAGGTTGGTCAAATCGAAACTAATTAACTAATTGGTGTCTAAGGTAAGTTTGATATTTCGACCAGTGGTTTTTAATTTGGGAGCGGCTTACTTGGCCATTTCGATGGTGTTTAAGGCAAGCTTAGTAGACCCTCCCACCGATCTCAATTACCTGACCAATTTGATTGATTATGTCTTGATTAGATCGCTAAGTGATTTGAGTGGACCCATGTCATTAAGGTTGATCAGTGTAACTAATCTAGGTGCCATTTCAACCAGCATGACCCTAATCCAATTCAATGACTTAGTAAAGTCAGTGGGAGGATTGTGGTTTATTGGTTGATCTCTTTTCATCTCTTCTCTAAACTGATTTTTAAATTTTTTAAATTATTAGGTCCATAAAATAAGCTAGTTATGGGGATAACTAGATCATAGCCTTCCATTAAGGTGACGATAATAGGTCCATTATTTTGATTGACATTGTAGGTGTCATCCATCTGATGTTCTCTCTAAATAATGAAATTATCATTCATCATATGATAATTTTGTTGTACTCTCTGATGATGGTTGGGTTGATCGAGCCATCCTCAGATTTGATCATTCATTAGTTAGAAATGCTGAGTAGGTTCGTGTTAATGATTTGACATAATCAGAACTTTTAGTAGAGGCCCATCACCTACTAAAATAAAATCTAAGATAAAATTAATTACTAAAAATTATTTAGAGAAATAATTGATTGAGAACCTATCCATAGGTGCATATAGATTGATCGAGCCATCTTCGGGCCTGTATGTAGTCTGTGTGGATTCTAGTACCTACTAAGAAATTAAGATAATTCTTCGAATTGGAGGTAGAGGCTACTTATTCATATAAAATAGTGAAAAAATTTTTAGACTAAAGTCTAAGTCTTTAGACTTAATCAATTCATAAACATAGAGGTCTTGTGTTTTTCTTTCAGTTATGACTAGATGTCCGTTGCTCCATTCACTGTTTGATAGTGACTTCTTTATAAAACTCAACTTCGATAGATAGTATCGAAAGTTTTAAATAGTTCTAAAGCACGAATGGATCCTAATATGATTATAGATCCAGCATCTAAAGTTTTCATGTCCAACACACATGATGCGATCAAAAGTACTTGTTAGAAGTAGCCAAATGATCATATCACCATGTGATATTTTTTGAGAGTAGTGAAAAATCATGAATTTAGTTATAAATTCGATGATGCTCAGTGAAAAAAAATCTTTCAAATATTGAAGGAGTTTTTTTACATCTCTGAAGATATATCTTCAGTGGGATAACCATTCTTTGAGAAAAAAAAAGAAAAGAAAGTGCTAAAGACTCATGCTTGGGCTGAGGAGTCGGAACTGACAAAAGAGTCTAAGGTTAACCTAATCTGACAGAGTCTCTTGACCCGAACAGGCTAAGAAAGATAAATTAGTAAAAGATTGCTGGACAAGGTACTTATATGATAACACTTTGTGATTTCTCTATCTGTGACACTACTATCTAGATATTGGATATCGAAAGTCCATGCAAATTATTGCAACGACTTCAGATGAGTAAAAAATTTGAAAACAGCAAGAGGTTCCTGAATGTTGGAGATGGAAGTTATGTTTCAATCTTGATTTTAAAAATTCTCAAGCAAGTTTTTAATTCTAACAATATTATTTTAGTAATTATCACTATTGTCTAATAATTTTTATGATATCATTATGAATGATATCAAAATCATATGGACAACTAAGAAATGGCATTTACAAATAGTCACAGCCTGTTAGTATATTGTACACAATAAACTAACTCCTTAAAGTAGCTAATGTTACAAATGTCTATCTTTGATAATTTAGGCTTGATCATTTAACAAGAATAAGATCAACAGAAGATAATTCTCAAAGTCAATGATTGTGAATCATTGTCAACCTATCAATCCTATCTCTTTAGTAAGATGATCGAATCATCTTTTTTTAGAAAAAGTGAACGAACCAATGATATTCTGAATCTAATACATACTGATGTATTGGATCTACGAACATGTTTGCCATAAATTTAAATTATTTAAAATATTTAAATGATTTTATAATTAGGTAGAGAAATAAACTAAGAAGAGCATTGAAACTCTTTGGTTAGACCAAGGAGGAGAATATTTTTTTGATGAGTTTTTGATATATCTAAAAGAGAATAGGATTTTTTCTTATTGGAATTAACTTTGTTAGACATGTTCGATCTATGATGGGGTTTGCAAGTCTGCCAGTCTCCTTTTAATGTTATGCTCTTAAGACTCTTATTATGTTCTAAGTTGGATTTCAAATTAATCAATCGCAATGACTCCATATGAGATATAGACTAGATGTAAGCCGATATTCTCTTTTCTTAGGGTTTGAGAGTGTTTGGTTTATATCAAGTAATTGCAAACAGATTAGCTTGGATTCCAATCTTATATATATTATTTTGAAGTGTAACCCCAAAGAATCTAGGGGATATAACTTCTACCTTACTAAATGAACAAAAATTATTCAGCATTTCTTTTAGAAAAGTACCTTGGTGAAGGAACTGATGCCTTTAATATAGAACTTGTGAAGTTCGACAGGTAGAAGAACCGACATAATCTAGTGAACCCATAGAACCAAATTTGATTAGATCATATCTAAAACTCATTGAAGAGGCATCATTAAGGAGATCCGATAGAGTACCGCATCTGTCGGATAGCGACTTCGATTTCTAGATCTGGGACGTGATCCTGTGGAACTCGATAAGAATAACAAGGATCTGATCACCTATATGGATGCCATACAGAGGTTCGACTCTGATTAATAGCTTGGAGCCATAGAGTCTGAAATGGAGTCCATAAAAATCAATGGTGTATAAACACTCATTGATTCACTCGATGGGATAAAACTCATAGGGTGTAAGTGGATCTTCAATAGGATTAGAGAGCGCAGATGAGAAGGTGGAGATCTACAAAGCTTGTTTGGTTGCCTAAAGATATCGTTAACATTATGGTATTGATTATAATGAGATATTTTCTCCTAAAATAATGTTAAGTATTTCAGAGTTGAAACGTGCATTTTGATAAATGATCAAAATATATGGCTTCATTGAGAATGAAGAAAAACCTTGCAAATACAAATGGGTTAATAATTTTGTGAGTATATTTCTTATTTTATATATGAATGAAATTCTCTTAATCGAAAATAACATTCTTTACATTACAGGGAATAAAAGTTTCATCGTTATCATTATTCTCCATAAGGAACTTGGGAAAAGGCACCTCTCATCCTAGGGATGAAAATCTATAGAGATAGATCTAAGCGACTGCTTGGGTTATCCCAGTCCAACGTACATAGAGTATTTATGAGTAAAATTTGTTCTATCATATACACCATATATGAGACCGGATATGGTATATTTATTAGGGTAGTGAGTGAATATCTATAAGATCTAGATGAGAATCACTGGAAGGTCATCCTTAAGTATTTGAGAAATACTAAGGATCAATGATTCGATTATGGAGAATCTAACTTAAAATTTATAAAGTATGACTCCAGTTTTTAGTTTGATATAATAATAGCAAGAACATATCAGAATACATCCTTAGCCTAAATAATGGAGCAATCTCCTGGAAAGGTTCTAAGTAGAGTAATATAGTCAAATTCAAATTGCGAGGTAAAATGCATTGCAGCATTCGATGCTTGCAAAGAAGCTATATGATTGTACAGGTTCACTAGCAAGCTAGAAGTAGCACCCTTCGATGATGATCCTATTGTATTGTACAGCACCGGAGCCATAGCTTATGTCAAAGAGCCGAAGTCCCATTAGCTTATCAAGCATTTTGTATCACTATCACCTTATTCGAAAAATCTATTAAGGTGACGTCGAGCTTTAGAAGATCGACAAAAAGGAGAACGTGACCAACCTATTTACTAAAGCCTCGATATCTAAAAGTTCTAAGATGATAAATCGAAGATGAGTATATAATACTATACTGATTGGTTTTAGTTCAAGTGGGAGTTGTTGGAAAATATATCCTAAAGTCAGTCATTTGACGATTGTGTTAATTATAAATATATATATGAATTGATAAATAATAAAAATTATTTAATCTTTTTTATTATAAAGTTACATCTTTTAACGAACTCTTATATTGTGATGAAGTCCTTAGAACTACTTTGATCGATAAAGAAGGATTTATCTCGTAGTCCTTAAATTGATTCGTGATCAAATGATACGCTATTACTAGGAGGATAGCGATATCAAGTGTAGGTCATTGTGTACCATATGCATTGGTTGTTCTCATAATCAAATAGTATAGAGACACTGGTATGGCATGCAAGTGAGATATAGGAGTATATCATCACTGAATGTGACTAACTGCGGAGTACTCTGCTGTCAAGGGTAGCTCGCGAATGGTATGGGTATAAGTATCCCTCTAACCCTTTGATGTCAGACTAAATGAGTTTTTAATTTAGTGATGAAAGATTTTTATGTGCAGTCAAGTACTTATTAAGTCGGTGTAAAGTTAAGATGGGATTGATCCTTCTAAATTAGTAAGAGTTAATGTATTAATGTATTTCAATTTAGCAAAATCTAAGCTCGAATAATCCATGTGATGGATTTAAAAAAATTAAAATATAATGTGGATGATTTATTTAAGATTGATAGTTAAATTTCAGGTCATCCTCGAGCATTAGGATCAAAGAAATGAATTATACGATAATCATACACTAGTAGGTTTTTGAATGTTACTTTACCTTCATTCGATCTATCCGGACGTCGGGTCACTATTACTTGATGGTTACATCGATTGATTTAGAAAGTTATTCTTGTGCTACTGATTTAAGTTCGAACCTATGGGGTTACACTCAAAAAAAATTTCTGACTGATCATGTGACTGATCAACGATTGAGAATCGTTCAAGGGTTCAATCGTTAATTCAATTGATGATTAACGTTATACAAAAATTATAATAAATTAATTTATCAAGTATTAGTGAATTAATAAAAGATTAATTAATAATTAAATTATTGATTAGCTTAATTTGATTGAGCAAAGAGGATTAAATAAAATCTATTGGAATTAGATTCAATTATGTTTGACCCAATTAGGTTATAAGATAATCTAATCACTAAAGAAGAATTATCTCTGATTTGATCAAAACTTTAGTTCAATCAATTTTTAATTTGATTATAGATTTATGAACTTAATTAGATTAGATTTCATATATTTTATTTGGACTAAATAAGATGTGATTTGGTTTGGATTCAAATAAAGAAATAAGAGTCCATATAGGATTGGACTCTCCTTCTCCCCATGCGCCTCCAATTTTGATGCCAATTTTCTCCATGCTGAAATGGTTTTTGCATGAACTTTTCAACATGCTAAGAAGCCCTCTCACCCTCCTTTCTTACATCCAAGTATGGGTAATATCTGATTTTTGTGGAAGGTTCAAATATGATTTGAAATTGATAACCATATATAGATAATGTTTGACATTATCTACAAGTTCACATGTCACACCCTTTATCCTCTTGATTTTGTGCAACAAATAAAGAGATATGGGGCATGGAAAATTATAAAGGAATCAGTTTTATCATGAAAAATATGTGGGAGCATCCCATGTTTCCTTTTGGGTGTGAATTGATGAGAAGGGCGACACATCTTGATAAGAGTCTAAGATCCTTAGGACTTTTCACCCCACCTCTTACTCGCCAAAATAAAAGGCCTTTATTTTTTGTTTTGTGCATGTAATAGAGAAGAGAAATAGCTCTTCATGGTGAGGGTCTTGGGGTGTGAGTTTATGGTGTGGAAAAAGGAGAGAAGAGTTCTCTTCTCTTGGGTGAGCGCAAGATCAAAAACCTAAGATTTAGTCCTTAAGGTTTGGGAAGAGAGAAAAATATGAGAGAAAATTATTTCTTTTCTTTTCTTCTTTCACATCCTCATCTCCTCTAGATGATCATCTTTAACCTTTAAAAAGATTTTAAAGATTTGAAAAAGAGATCCAGATCAGTCAAGAAGAAAATCTTCGCGCGAGCTAGCACTCCCGAGAAGATCGATTAAATCGGAGCTTCGAGTGAATTTCTCATAGAGGCCAGATGCATGTGCGGATATAAGCAGCTAGTAAGGATCCTCTCTACCATATCTTTCAGTAGTGGTGATCGTCGATCCGCACTCAGGTATCAAGTTCTAAACTCAGATTAGAAGTAGATGTGATCTACTGCTCACATACATGCATGTTGATTTTATCTTCAGTATTTTTTAGATTTTATATGCAATATATCATGTCATAGATCCTAAAGTAGGTTGATTTGATGATTAGATCATATGCATATTAGATTAATTTAATTAATCTAATTATCTTTCACTGTAATTTATTTAAAAAAGTTTCTAAATATATGCATGAAATTATCTATGTTCAACATTTTGGACTCCTGTTAGGGTCTGTTAATTCATTCAAGCAGCACAATAGGCTATTCATTACTCATTTCAGTAGTTGCTGACCCCAATCAAAGAACTCCGATAGCCTCTTATCTCTTCGACAAAGAGTGTGAAAGAATAATACCCTACAAATCAATCATATATGAGATGCGATAGGATGTTTATTATAATTTATCTTTCATACTCATGTAATTAATATTTATGATTAATAAAATAAGATATTTTTATTTCATTATATGCTGTATCTTATTTATTTTAAGATTATAATGAATTCCATAGGTTTGGACAATGATTTTAGGGTCGTGATGAGATCACACCAGTAAGACCTAATTTTTTGATAGTCCTAATCTAAAATATTCCTGATCGTTGGTATATTGAGTCAGAGATCAATGATACTGGTAAGACTGGCATGTCTTATATGTGCTCAGAAATGAGGGTGGTTGATCTCACAACCACTTATGTGGTGATACTAATACAAGGATATGGATGCTCATTAGAGAATGAATTCACTGAATTGACCTGCAAGAGAATATCAGATGGAGTCTTATTTATATGTCAACTGATGATTCTCTAGTGAGAGTTATGTAAGTGATTCTTAGACCTGAGGTCACCATAGTACCTTGTGTACTTGGATCCATGTTTTGGTGCACCACCTAACTTAGTTCTTTGATCCTTGTATGGGGTGTTCTGGATATGGTGAAGAGTGTATGGAGGTTGTGAGTGATCAATAAGAAATCAGTCACTCTTAATAAGGGGAGTGAACATCTTATGTGATCTCATAGGTCATTGATTCGGAAGTTTTTGACCAAAGCGGGATGATAGTTAGAAAAAATTTTTTAATATATCATCAACTGAATCATCACCTTTCAATCAAGATATATAATGATAAGTGATTGGGTTTGATATATTTTCATACCCACAGCTCATCTAGGATGTTGTTTGACTGAAAGATTGAATTACATGGGAACTTACCACTGAAGAATATTTTGATAATTTTTCATCAAAATTTTAAATCTTTTGGATAGTCATAAAATATTACTAGATATCAATCTTGACATGTGGATTCATCAGAATTAAAAGAGTTTAATTCTGGAGTTAATTTGGAAGAGTCTAAGTGGATTGAGACTCTTCGAATGACTTAATCTCATCGGATTAGGGTTACGTCAAAAATCTGGGTCCATTGCTGGTTAGATTTGAAATTCAATGGGTCACACACTTTGAGATTTGGCTTTGGTCTAATTTAGTTAGAGTTTAATATAAATTTTATAGGTTAATTTGATATCCTAGCACATTGTATTAACTCAAATTTTCAAATTGATTTAGATCAAATTATTTGAGATAACCTAGACCAGTTGGCTTTGACGTAATGGGATGGGGTCAATTTGGATTGGATCCTTATCCAACTTGGACCAATTTTAAGTGGAGAAAGAGTCCTCTGTGCCCACTAGAAGCCATGCTAAAATAATAATGCCACCCACCTCAAATCAGTATGAGAAATAAAGAGTCCTTTTTAAAGAAGGCTCTTAATTAAACGCATTGTCTTAAAAGATAAACCAGAACTCCTATATTTTGATGCCAAAAATTAATGAGATTTTTATGGCATGTAGAGAAGAAAGATTCCTTCTACTACAATTATTAGAATGCTAAAAATTTACTTGGTGAATTTATTTGGCATGTGGGAAGTTGGAGCACCAAAGGTTGGTACCCCTTCATCCCATGAGATGTCCCTTGGTCTCCTATTTATAGGGGATGCTCCAAATGGATTATTACTAGGATTTTTTATCAAAATTAGAGAGAAGGAGGGATGTGGTAAATATATGAAAAATTTTAAAAGAATTTTGAGAAAAAAGAAAGGGAGATTTGAGTTGCAAAAGTTACAAGTAGGGTAGTGAGATTTTCAGCATGTGTCACTTGAGTGTCCTAAGGTTTGGATTTTCCATATGTTAGAGTCAAAAATCAAATCCTAAATTATATGATATCTAAAGAGTGTCTTCTTATTGTCATTCTGATAGTAAGATCGAAAGCAATTGGACTTTGGTGTCATCGTGACGCAAGTTCAAAGCGGGCAGTGTTCTTCAGGGAATAAGGCTGCAGGAGCGCACCAGTTGGGAAAGACTTTGGCCATCTTCTGTGTGGATTACCATTGGAGGACTTTTACCTTGAGATTTTATGGAGAATACCAATATGTCACTTTTTTATTTTGATGAAAGTATAAAATTCTATCCCTATGCATGCTTGATTTTGCTTTGATCGATATCGGTAAGGTGATTCTAGGATTTGGATTCTGGTTCGATAATTTTATGTGATAGAACTATTGATTTGTATGATTTTAAAATTTTTAAAAATTATTTTTCACTGTGTAGTCAGAACCCAATAGTGGTATCCGAGCCATCCTTGTCTGATTCGTTCAAACAAGTATAATTTGATAGCATAGAATCGTTCTTGTCCATATCCTGCTAAAAATGTAGCATTGTTTTTAGCATCGATTCTTCAAACTCAAAAGTTATTTTTGATTTTTAGTGAATCATGATTCTAAATTTTTATTATTAAATTATAAATTTATGATAATTTAAAATTTTTATTATCATGGTATCATGATGCTTAAATCGATGTGTAGAAAATAAGGGTGTTATGTATGCCTAATTAGATTAGGATTTGTTATACGGTTAGTCATATGTTATGACTTCGATTGTATTCTTATATGATTTTTGGTATGATAATATGATTGCTATTATAAATAGTTGAAGCATGCAAATTTGCATATTTTGTAGTGTACATTTTATGCACTTATAGTTAGGATGTGCTGAGATCAGTTTAAAATCCCTCATTTAATTATATTAAGTTATAATATCGGGATTCATTTTTTAATAAAAAGTTGAATTCTTAAGATCAATTGGTATCGAGAAAAGTATAAATGATAGAGTATGTCAAGATCTTAGTGAGCTTGTTATGCTATCTATAAGGCTTACCATAGAAATTGACATGATGTTGATCAAGTGCATATTGATGTTTATGGCATATTTGAATAGTATTGCTTTATTGTACTATCCATAAGGACAGCATTGTTTAAGTATGACTATATGGGATTGAAAGATCAACTTAACTAGAACACTATAGTTTGTTGTGCTATCCACAAGACTATATGTGATCTAGAGGCTAGAAAGAAAGATGTTGGAAATTGTAGAGGTACAATTTATAAAGAGTTACCTACTCTTGAACTCATGAATGCTTGTTGTGCTATCCACAAGGTGTTTATGAGGAATAGAGATCTCAACCCCACTAAGAAACTTTAGTATATTTCTTGATTTTCATATTTGAGGGGTATGAAGTTCGATAAAATAATGAGAGACACAATTAGATAAAAGTCCTTGTCTAGTTGTGCTTGTCATCATGAGTCGTCCACTTATATTGTGTTCTTGTTATTGTAGATTAACTACACTCATGGTATCCTCACTTTCACTTAGAGGTATCTTAGATGTAAATAATGTAAATAAGTTGAATGATCCCAATTATGTCGATTGGTTAAGGAACTTGATATCTCAGAAGAAGTCTCCTACATTCTGGATATACCTGCTCCAGATTCTCTTAGGGAAGATACTTTCGAGAGGGAAAGGGTCACATATAAGATATGAAAAGATGACAGTGTGATTGTCAAATGCATCATGCTTGCTTCTGTGAGCAATGAGCTCTAGAGACAGCATGAGGACATGGATGTTTCCTCTATTCTCCTTAATCTTAAGGAGTTATATGGAGAACAAAATTAAACTGCTCGATATGAGATATCAAAGCAGTGGTTTCATGCCCGGATGATTGAAGGCACCTTCATGCAAACTCATGTTCTTAAGATGATTGATTTGATCACTCGTCTAGGATAGTTGGGTTTTGCCATGGATGGTGAACTAAGCCAGAATTTAACCCTGTAGTTTCTCCCTGACTCTTTTTCTCAGTTTGTTATTAATTATCATATGAACAAACTGAACATAAGCTTGACTGAACTGCAGAACATGCAAAAAACAGCTGAGAGTCATTTCAAGGGTGAAAAGGCTCAGGTTCTTCATGTTGATAAGATCAGCAAGAAGAAGACAAAGAAAGATTCTAAGAAAATAATAAATCCTAAGGCTAGCATCTTCAAGAAGAAGGTGAAGAAGGTCTCTGTCAAAGGTACTTGCTATCACTATGGTAAGGAGGGCCACTGGAAGAGAAATTGCAAGGATTACCTTGCAATCGTGAAATCGGCAAATATTGCTAAAGATTTGTATATGATAAAAATTAATTTATCATTAAGTACTTCAATGTCAGATTCTTGCGTATTGGATACTGCCTGTGGTTCACACCTATGCAAAATATTGCAGAGTCTATAAAAAATAAATAATTTGAATAAAGGTGACTTTAAGCTGTTCGCATTAGTGAAGAGTCCATTTAGGTCGAAGCCGTTGGAATCAGAGTTTTGAAGTTGCTTTCAGATAAAATTTTGGAACTAAAGATCTGTTATTATATTTTAGATATTGTTAGAAATATTATTTCTGTACCATTATTATTGGAACAAGATTTTGAAATAATTACAAAGAACAATGGTTATTCTATTTTTTTTTTAACGAATATTATGGAAGTGCTTTTATTGATAATGATCTTTTATTTCTTTCACTTAATGATAATGTGCTTCATATTGATAATATGAAGAAAAAAAAGAGAGAGAATATGAATGTCACATACCTCTGGCACTACTGACTTGGCCATATAAATGAATCAATGATTAACAAGTTATACTAAGATAATTTCTTTGATCCTTATGATTATGAATCATATGGAACTTGTGAATCTTGTCTCATGAAAAAAATGACCAAGACTCTATTTACTAGACATAGAGAAAGGGGAAGTGATATTTTGGACTTTGTACATACTGATATATGTAGTTTGATGTTGACTCTAGCCAGAGGTGGATACTCTTACTTCATCACATTTATCGATGATAGATCTAGGTTTGGATATGTGTATTTAATGAAATATAAATCCAAAATCTTTGACAAATTTAAAGAGTATCAAAAAATGATCGAAAAATAAACTGATAAAAGTATTAAAACTCTTTGATCAGATCGAGGAGGAGAATACTTATTCAGTGAGTTTCTCAATTATTTGAAACTAAATAGAATACTCTCTCAATGGATACCTCCTTATACTCCACAACTAAATAGAATTGCGAAAATGAGGAATCGCACCTTATTAGATATGGTGCGGTCCATGATGTATTTCATGGATCTTCCGATATCTTTTTGGAGATATACCCTTGAGGCTGCGGTGTATATCTTAAATAAAGTACCTTCAAAATTTGTTTCTAGCACTTCATATGAAATATGAAAAGAAAAAAGATCCAATCTTAAGCATCTTAAGATTTGGGGTTGCCAAGCTTATGTGAAAAATATTGATGGACATAAGCTGGATGCTAGATCAGAAATATGCAGGTTTGTAGGTTATCCCAAGGAGTGTATAGGATACTACTTTTATAACCCTACTCAACAAAAGGTGTTTGTTGGTAGGCATGCCATTTTTTTGAAAAAAAAATTTATCCAAGAAGGAGGCAGTGGAAGGTCTGTTGAACTTAACGAAGTTCAAAACCTACAATTCATCTAGGATTCATTAAACAGTTCTTAACTAGATGTGCCCATTGTTGAGGCACAACCACTACACATACCTCCTCTCTGAAGATTGATTAGAGTGCGTAATGTACCACTCAGGTATGGGTTTGTCATTGAGAATGATAATACAACACACATCATTAAGGATGATGATCCCATGATCTATTTGGAAGCTGTCATGAATAGTGACTCTGACAAGTGGCTCAATGCCATGAAATCCGAATGGACTCCATGTATGCCAACCAAATGTGGACTTTGATTGATGCACCTGAGGGTGTGACCCCAATAGGTTGTAAATGGGTCTTCAAAAAGAAGATTGGAGCAGATGGCTAGGTAAAGACCTATAAGGCCAGGCTGGTTGCAAAAGATTTCAGACAAAAATAAGGTATTGATTATGAATTTTTTTTTTCATCAGTAGCCATGCTCAAGTCTATTCGGATAATACTTGCTATAGCAGCATACCATGACTATGAGATCTGACAGATGGATGTCAAGACTGCCTTCCTCAATGAAAATCTTGAGGAAGAAGTCTATATGACTCAGCTAGAGAGATTTATCTCAAGTGGGAGAGCAAATTAGGTATGCTACTATCTTCTTGATTTTGTATGTGGACGATATTCTGCTCATTGAAAATGATATCCCGATGTTACAATCGATCAAGACTTGGCTATCACAAAAATTTTTCATAAAAGACTTGGGTGAGCCATCCTTTATACTTGGTATAAAGATCTATAGGGATAGATCGAAAAGGATGCTTGGCTTATCCCAGTCTAAGTACATTGACCTGATGTTGAAGAGATTCAACATAGAGAAAAGTAAAAGAGGTTACTTGCCCATAGATTATGGCATACAACTCTCTAAGAAGATGTCTCCTAAGATACCTGAAGAGAGAAATAGAATGAGTTCTATTCTTTATGCTTCGACTGTAGGATCCATAATGTATGCTATGTTATGTACCAGATCTGATGTTGCTTATGCCTTAGCATTGTAAGTAAATTTCAGACTGATCTCAGGGAGGATCATTGAAAAGCTGTGAAAAACATACTCAAGTACTTGAGAAGGACTAGAAATATTTTTTTGATGTATGATGGATCTGATTTAAAACTAGAAGGTTATATCGATTCTAGTTTTCAATATAATCCAGATGATAGCAAATCGATATCTGGATATGTGTTCACTCTATATGATGGTACAGTAAGTTAAAAAAATTCTAAACAGTAAATAATTACTGACTCGATCACTGAGGCTAAATATATTGCTGCAAGTGAAGCTGCTAAGGAGGCCGTCTGGATGAAAAAATTTATCACAGAGTTGGATGTGGTTTCAGAGATTGAATAACTAGTGTCTCTTTATTATGATAGTACTAGGACAGTTGCTCAAGTCAAAGAACCAAGATCTCACCATAAATCCAAGCACATCCTAAGACGGTTCCACCTCATTCGAGAGATAGTCGAAAGACGTGATGTGATCGTAGAGCGAGTTGATATCAAAAATAATATAGCAGACCCATTCACTAAGACCTTATCAATGCAGCAGTTTGACCATCATCTTGATAGCATGGGTATCAAGTATAGGGGCGATTGGCTTTAAGTGCAAGTGAGAGATTGAAAGAATAATGCCCTACAAGCCAATCACATATGAGATACAATAGGATATTTATTATAATTTATCTTTCAGACCCATATAATTGATATTTATGATTAATAAAATAAGATATTTTTGTTTCATTATATGCTGCATCTTATTTATTTTAAGATTATAATGAACCCCATAGGTCTGAGTAATGGTTTTAGGACTGTGATGAGATCATGTCAGTGAGACCTAATTCCTTGATAGCCCTAATCTAAAATATTTTTAGTTGTTGGTACATTGAGTCAGGGATCAATGATACTGGTAAGACTGGTATGTTCTATGTATGCTCAGAAATGAAGGTGGTTGATCTTACAACCACTTGTATGGTGATACTAATATAAGGATATGAGTACTCATTAGAAAATGAGTTCACTGAATTGACCTGTGAGAGAATATCAGATGGAGTCTTATTTATATATCAACTGATGATTCTCTAGTGGGAGTTGTATAAGTGATCCTTAGACCTGAAGTCACCATGGTATCTTGTGTACTTGGATCTATATTTTGGTGCACTACCTAACTTGAATTTTTGATCCTTGTGTGGGGTGTTCTGGATATGGTGAAGAGTGCATAGAGATTATGAGTGATCAATAAGGGATCAGTCACTTCTAATAAGGGAAGCGAACACCTATGTAATTTCATAGATCGTTGATTCAGAAGTCTTTGACCAAAGCGGGATGATAATTAGAAAAAGATTTTTAATGTATTATCAACTGAATCATCATCTTTTGATCAAGATACATAATGATAAGTGATTGAGTTTGATATATTTTCATGTCTACAGCTCATCTGGGATGTTATTTGACTGAAGGATTGAATTACACAGAAACTTACTACTGAAAGGTATTTTGGTAATTTTTTATCAAAATTTTAAATCTTTTGGATAGTCATGAAATATTGCTAGACGTCAATCTTGACTTGTGAATTCATCAAAATTAAAAGAGTTTAATTTTGGAGTCAATTTGGAAGAGTCCAAGTTGATTGAAACTCTTCGGATGACATAATCTCATCGGATTATGGTTACATCGAAAGTCTGGATCTACTGCTGGCTAGATTTGGAACCCAATGGGTTACACACTTTAGGATTTGATATTGATCTAATCTAATTAGAGTTTAACATAAATTTTATGGGTTAATTTAATATGCTAGTATATTGTATTAACCCAAGTTCTCAAATTGATTTAGATCAAATTGTTTGAGCTAACCTAGACCAGTTGGCTTTGACCTAATGAGATTGGATCAATTTGGATTGGATCCTTATCCAACTTAGACCAGTTTCAAGTGGAGAAGGAGTCCTTTGCACCCTTCAGAATCCACACCAAAATAATAATACCGCCCACCTCAAATCAGTGTGAGAAATAAAGAGTCCTTCTTAAAGAAGGCTCTTAATTAAATGCATTGTCTTGAAAGATAAACCAGAACTCCTATGTTTTGATGCCAAAAATTAATGAGATTTTTTTGAAATGTAGAGAAGGAAGAGTCCTTCTACTATAATATCTAGGATGCCTAAAATTCACTCGGTGAATTTATTTGGCATGTGGAAAGTTGGAGCGCCAAAGGTTGGCGCCCCTTCATCATATGAGACATCCCTTGGTCCCCTATTTATAGGGGATGCCCCAAATAGATTGTTGATGGAATTTTTTGCTAAAATTAGAGAGAAGGGACATAGTAAAAATAAGAAAAATTCTGGAAAAATTTTGAGAAAAAAGAAAAGGAGATTTGAGTTGTAAAATTTGCAAGTAGGGTGGTGAGATTTTCAGCAAGTATTGCTTGAGTGCCCTAGGGTTTGGTCTTTCCATATGTTGGAGCTAAAAATCAAATCTTAGATTGTGTGACATCTGAAGAGTGTCTTCTTGTGTCATTCTGGTGGTAAGATCAAAAGCAACAAGGCTTTGGTACGATCGTGACGCAAGTTTGAAGCTGATAGTGCTCTTCAGGGAATAAGGTTGCGGCAGCACACCGATTGAGAAAGATCTTGGCCATCTTTCATGTGGATCACTGTTAGAGGACTTCTATCTTGAAGACTTGTGGAGAACACCAACATGCCACTTTTTTATTTTGGTGAAAGTATAAAATTCTATCCCTATGCATGCTTGATTTTGCTTTGATCGATATCGGCAAGGTGATTTTAGGGTTTGGATTCCAGCTCGATAGTTTTATGTGATAGAACTACTGATTTGTATGATTTTAAAATTTTTAAAAATTACTTTCTACTATATGGTCGGAACCCAACAGAGAGGGCAAGATGCTGCATGACTACATCATATGTTTCAATGCTGCCATGCTTGAGGTCAGAGGCCTCTACGAGTCTGTGGTGATGTCAGCACTTGAGTGAGGACTAACAAATAAAAGCCTTATTTTCTCCCTCGACAAGAGGTTTCCAAGAGATTTTGTTGACTTGCTTGCTCGAGGTCAGAAGTATGCGCAAGTGGAAGAAGCTCGAGAGTTGCATAAGCAGGCTGAAGGGAAGAAGACTTCTAGCAAGAAGAGAGATCGGGAGGATCCTAGGATGGCTTAGGTTGAAAGGGAACCTTCTCGATCATGAAAGAACTACCGACCAAGAAGTCCACCTTGATGATTCGATGGCTACACTCCTTTCTCCACCCCTTGATCACAAATTTTGGTGGAGATTGAGGACCAAAGATACTTGTGGTGACCTGGCCTGATGAAATCCCCTCTAGACTAGAGGAGTAGGAGAAGATACTATCACTTCTATCACGACCATGGCTACGATATTGAGGAGTGCTACCAGCTCAAGGATGAGATTGAAGCTCTGATCCAGAGAGAGTACCTCAGCAAGTATGTCCAAAAGTGATGAAATCAAGCTTCTAGAGAAGAGAACAATGACAACCGACCTACGACCGATGTCATCAACATTGTCTCCACCCCTGTTAGTAGCTTGGGGCTAGGAGACCAAACTAAGGAGGAAGAGAAGATGATGCTTGGGAAGGACATTTTTCTTTCCAACTCTTAAAGGAAGTCAATGGTACCTTTGTCGCATTGTCAATGATAGTCAGCCATAATGTAAATACTATCTCAGTTTATAATGAAAATTTAACTGATAATTTGATTCACAATATTTTCTAAGGGTAAAATTGGTAGCCGACCCAAAGGAAGTAAGGACCGAATTGAGCCCATGCTGAATGAGATGCCCCCAACAACGACACCTTTGAGGCAACAGCAAAAAGCTCAAAAGGCTCATGATAAGCCAATCGAGGTACATTCCTGCAAATCCGACGTGGCCCACTATAGCCATGGGTAGCCCACTATAGCCATAGGTGGTCCACTATAGCCAACCGAGGTATGCCTTGAAAAATCCAACATGGCCCACTAAAGCCACATGGCTCGCTATAGCCAACTAAGATCCATCTTGAAAAATCCAATGCGGCCCACTATAGCTATGGGTAACCCACTATAGTCGGTAGCCACATAGCTCACTGTAGCCAATTAGGATAGCTTCGAGAAATTCAATGTAGCCCACTGTAGCTAAGGGTGGCCCATTGTAGCCAACTGGGTTATATCCCCAAGAAATCCAATATGACCCACTGTAGCTATATGGCCCATTGTAACCAATCGAGATATGTCCGAAAAAATCTAATGTGGCCCACTGTTGCTACATGATCCACTGTATAGCCAACTGAGATATGTCATCGAGAAATCCAACATGATCCACTATAGCCATATGGCCCACTATATTCAACCAGGATATGTCCTCGAAAAATCCAACATTGCCCACTATAGCCATGGGTGCCCACTATAGCCATGGGTGGCCCACGGTAGCCACATGACCCACTAAAGTCATCAGGGATTAACCTCCTGGAGATCTTACATTGCCCGTGGACATTAGCGACGACAATAGGAGAAGGGTTGACTCATTCGAAGACCCTACCTAAAGCAAAAGAGAAGGCATTGGATGGTACATCAAGAAAAACCTTACAAAAAGGAGCACTTCATTTTAGAAATTCAGATACATTCCGAAAGTTCATTATAAGTCAGTCAAGCAAGGCTCATTACAACAAAGAAAGAAGATATACAAAGCTCGAGCCTAACTAGTGCCTTTGGAGCACAAGTTGAGCCCCAACCAATGCAACCTTTGATGGAGAGTGTAGAACTCCCTACTTCATGATGTTCACCAACCATCTCTAAAGGACATCGGCAATGGCATGGGTGCTTCCCTTTGGAGACCCATTCGCCTTCATGATGCATCTCTGAGAAAGGTCGAAAAGCTACATCGGGTAAAAGAAGAAATAGACCCTCCAGAAAGGTCCAAGACCTAAATATGGAGGATGAAGAGCTAAGAGCCTAGATGGTCACCTCCACAATCTTCAACCCGAGCAACGGAACTTTCTAATACCTTCCATGTGAAAGCAAGATGCCCACTGAAGCACTCCGTCAAAGCATCCGATGACTAATCGAAGGGAAAAAGAAATCTCCCCAACCAGAAGAGAGCACAAGCAACCTTTCAACACTAGATAAGGTTGCACAACCATGACATCATGGAAGGTAGCCAAGGCAAATGTCACCACCCGAAAGGCCTCAAAGACTATGCTTTCTAAAAAGTAGATGCTACCATTAAATGCAAGCCCCACCACATCTTTAGACTGTATGGCTCTCTATCGTGTAACCTCAGGATGAATCATCTTCTCTGATTCATGAAAGTGATGTGACACCAATCAACATCTGGTGTTTGGCACGTGCAAACAAATCCACAACTTTTAAAAGCTCATTCGCCACATACTAATGAAGCAGAAGCTTCAAACATTGTCAAGGGAGATTTCAGCTCAAGCATGGAGTTAATTTTATTGATCCATTTGAAACATTCAAGCCCTTGATCGAGGCTAAGAGCCGACCACAATGACATCACATAGAAGCAAAAGCTTTGAACAAGAGATAAATATGTTGAAATATATATTTTTCATTAACTAAAAATTTTATTACAAAACTTCATCGAGGTGAAGACACCAAAAGTAAATACAAAAAGATGAAGATCTAGTCTTTATCCGAAGCAAATATCTCAACCTCCTCATCGCTGTTGCTAGGGTGGAAGTACCTCAGATCCAGCTTATCTTCTTTATGTGCACCTTGTAGTCCTCGAAGTCTTGGATGAACCCAGCCAAAGATGCCTCAACGAGCTCATCCTCAAAGTCTATTGAGTCTTTGTACTCCTTGATGCATTGGAGTCTGGCCTCGACGGGAACCTCCATTGCAACCTCGGCGAACCTCCGACTGCCCTCAGGAAGATGAGGGTCCACCTCGAGCCTTGCCGACCTTTCGAAGGGAGGTGGGGCCTAGTCTGACAAAGGAGGAGCTTGGAGCGATCCTAATGCAGCAATGTGTGCACCTCATAGCCATGATTGACCCAATCACTGCCAAGGATCGCCACAAGTAAGAGACAGAAAGTTCTGGCTAGGAGCTCCTCGCCTTCTTGGATGAGGACTCTACATGTGAGGAGTTCACCTTCATCTTTACAGTCAACTTGATAGATGATGGCGATGGCTTCATGACTACCAGACAAAGAAAAAAGATTTTTTTCCTAATGATTATAGCAACAAGAGAGCAACTGATAGTCACATTGCAAGAAATCCCATCAGATGGATGGTCCCTTTATATAGGCCATCGGCAATGTGGATTCGATCATCAAATCTCCAGATTATGCCACTTGGCCATCCTTGAAGTAGTGGACCATGTGGCCCTTAAAATTTAAAATCACACCCTTATCTGATCAAACCACATGGGACAACTCACGAAGCATGCTTCGAAACTTATCATAACTTGGCACATGGTGGGTTTTGGGTGAGTCTGGGGGTAGTCTTCGGATTGTTTTGCTCGAGAGCATCATTCTACAATTCCTCAAGCTATCTTTATAACAAAGATGGGGTGAGTTATGAAATGATGCATCATTAATCCTCAAAAATTTTTTTGAAAATAATAATGTAGATGCAGCTAAGGAGGAATCGGAACGGTCCAACTATCAAGATAGTTACTTCCTTCGCTCGAAGCCCAAAAATCACTTCAAACTTGAGAGTGGGGGGCATATGTTGTGGGGAAGACCTGCCGACTGAGACCAATCCTTCATTGAAACATGCTTGTGCACTTAGGGACTACCCATTTAGCCATCCACTTCTCAGCCGTGCAGGTGAAGTCTGCGTCTGACATCCATAACTAACAATTTCAATACAAGAGACATAAAGAGATTCTTTTCATGATGAAGGTCAGAATGTGGCTTAATGACCTGCAGAGTTAGACCTAATAAACACCAATTTCGACTAGTGGCCTACTGGCTCAACCTCCAAATTAAAGAGGTATGAAGGAGACCTCACACGATAAGCAAAAGAAACCAAACATAAACACTCTAGAGCTCTCACTCTGCACTCCTGATTCTTGCTTTCTTTTCTTTCTACTATTTTCAAAGCTTTGGCTAACTTAAGCATCGAGTTTTCCACCTGAACACCCACGACGAGTGTGGACTTTCCTTGCAAGTATTCTTTGGTGCCATGGATTCAAGATGGTGTTCTGCTCTAACAATATCAGTACCTTCTCGGAACTTTGCAGCAACACTTGACATTTAGGCTTTCGAGTCCTTAACTATCTTTTAAGGCTCGATGATTGCAAATTATTTAGTTTACATCAAAGAATTCATTTATCATTGAAAATTGAACCTAAATTTATCTGAAGTATGATTTAGACCTTGATCTATGCTATTAAACATTTTACAAATCTTAAGGTTGCATTTGGTAGCTGGCAATCTATCCAGATTGTCAGCAATTTAAAGTGGACCCACCTGATTATTGTGTTTGTTATGCTTTTTGGATGGCAATTTAGATTGCCTCTCAGGAGGTAATCTAGATAGCTTTGGAGATGGTTGGTTATCTGGATTATCATTTCTTTAGTAATATTGCAAAAAAAAAATTGGATAAAATTATCCCTAAAAAAAATCACATAAAACCTATGGCTCCTTCATCCTCCTCCCATCCCCCCCTCCCTATGGCTCCTCCATGCTCATCCCAACCACCCCCATGGTCCCCCCCCCAACTCCTTGATCTAGAGGCAATGCGTTCTCCCGGAAGCAAAGAAGAAAAAAATTAAGATTTTTGGCCATGCCTTCAAGAGAGAAGGCTGTTGGTGTTGTCGGTGGGTGAGGCAAAAGAGAAGAAAAGGAGGTGCACTTCCAAGGGATGAGAAAGCAGCCATGGGGGTAGTATATGGTGGAGATATGAGATCTAGGGAAGAAGTGCCAGCCGTGTCTGGCTCGGGACCTTCAACATGGTCGAGGGGGCCACTAGGGCCTATGCTGTCGCCACCAGTGAGTTCCATAGTCCCAAGGCTAAGACCAACTTTCTCTTCTCTAATGCCTACCCCAAACCCAACTCCCCTATAATCGCCACCACCGGTAGTGGTGCAACTCCCAGTAGTCCGAGCAGCAGAACCATTGGGTCCTTCATCCGAATGGGTGATTTAATATTTGAGAGTTTATTCCACTTGAATCCAATCACTACCTGCTTTTAGCCTCGACAGCTTCTTTTTCTTTCCTTATTTTTTTTGGGTCTCGAAGGCTTATTTTACTGTCTTCAACCAGCCAGGGTTGAGAAGCAGCTCTCGGTTCAGACTAGTGGGGACTGAGCGCTAGTAGCATCGACGATGATGATGGCCCCTCCCTTCCGATGGAGAATGTCGAGGGTGGATCGCACCACCTGAGATGAGTCAAGGCTCTAGTGGAGGAGTTGCCGTACAATAGCGATGAAGTGCTCCACAAGGTTGATTGGCAATATTGCAGCAGCTTAGAAGTTCGAGCAAAAGGTCACTTGCTAGGTCATCGCCTCCTCCATCAAGATCCACTACACCAACCACCCGATCTCGTCCTCCATCGCTTCTCCACAAAGCCCGCAAACCCACCGCCCTAGGTATCGCTTCTGCACCCATGCGATGTATCTCGACGTGCACTCCTCCATCAGCCCGCAGCACTCGCATGCCGTCCCTACCAACACCTCCATCTTCTCTTCCCCCACCTCTCCACTCATCACAGTTGTCAACATCCTTTTTGATCCCAAATCCAAAAAAGAAATTTGGGATCTGGGTCGATGGATGGGAGATCCAACTAAGTATTTTAACCTCTCAATGGTCAATTACTTTCTGATTGATGAAAGTACTTATTCATGAATAAAAAAAAGAAGACAAACATCAAAATAAAATTATTAAGATTATTTTAAAAATTTATTTTTATATTATCGATAATCTAATTGTCATACCAAACATAGCAATCAAGATTTTAGTAATTTTACTGTAATATTATATATATATATATATTAAATATAATAATTAATAATACAGATAATTTAATGATGATAATTAATTTTGAAGACAATTCATATTATCATCTAAGATTACCTCCAGGAGTAATCTATATGACTCAGAGCATGCACCGTATATCTAAGATGCTTGCTCGTAGCATTGCCTTCCCTATGAACTCGATCTTCCACAATGTAATCCCTGTCCAGCCATCTCAGCAACGGTTGCAAGGCACCGAAATTGATGGCCCTATCCTCCAATCTTATACGCTGCCTGTTGTGATCCAGGTGGTGTGCCCAAGGCCCAGGAGATCAAGGCTAAGGCCAAGGTCCATCATTCATGAGGGCTTCATGGAAGCTCTAGGGCTAGTTGGGCCCTAGGTTGAAAGGCTGTGGGCCTTTCGGGTTCTTGAGGTCTAGGTTATGTGGGCCTCAAGGGACCAATTCTTTATGGGTCAGGTTTGGGCCTAGGATAGGTGAGATTAGGTCGAGTCATGGGTGTACATGGGCTTGGGTTAACCTAATCTCCCATAGAGTTGGTCAAGGGAGTTTTGGGTTTGGGTCACTTGACCCTGTGTTTATATATACATGTACTTGTATAGGTTGATTAAGCCAAGAGAATACAAGAAACCATTTCTCCCAAGTCTCTCTCTCTCTCTTCTCCCTCTCTCTCCAGCAATCTTCCATGCACCAAGAGCAAGAAACCCTAGGGTTTCTTGCCGCCAGTCCATAAAAGGAAAGAAAGGAAGGGAGGCGCTAGCCCCTCCCCCCTTGCAGCTGCCAGACATTTCTTCTCTTCCCTCTCTTGCGGGCATCCAAACATCAGGTCTAGGATCTGGAATCTCTTGAGAAGAGGTTGGTACAAGTCCCTCTCAGATCTGGAGTTGATCTGAGATCGTTTGAGGCATGGGTGAGATCTCCATCAACAGATCTACAAAAAGACTGCAGCAGGACAGATCTGCGAGGTCTGTCTCCATCTATCTTCTTTCCTATATAAAATATTTCGATTCAAGATCTATAAATTGAAAGACTTCGGTCCAGGTCTGATCTAGTTGGGTACCAAATCTTGGATTTTTTTGAGGTGGTTTCAAAGGCGTTCTTCATCTGGAACGAAAGGCTAACGAAGAAGACAACAACCAGGCTGATTTCGTCAAGGGCCTTGGATCGTGTCCATAAGTCTCCAGATCTATTCTTTGCTGGTTCTACTGCACCAAAGGTCCGTGGGAGGATCCGGGATCATGCTCCAATAGTTGGTATCAGAGCTACGGTGGTGAGGAAGCAGTTTTAAGTGCGAGAAGTTGAAGATCCCAAGTGCTGAAAATTTTTCAGCAAGGTACCATCAAGGTATATTCTACACTTCTTGATTTTATATTGCTTGTTTGGCTTAGATCCAGTCATGGGCAGCAATATGAAGGTTGAGTTTGAGAAGTTTGATGGCAAAAAAAATTTTTTCATGTAAAAAATCCGGGTGGAGGATCTTCTGGTGCAAGCAGATCTAGATCAGGCTTTGGATGAGAATCCTGAGGGAATGACGGATAGACAATGGGCATCATTGGAGAAGAAAGCATACTCGATGATCAGAGGATGTTTGACGGATGCGGCATTATATTCGGTGCTGGAAGGAAAGACCTCGAAGGGCCTTTGGTCGAAGTTGCACACTATGTACATGGGGAAGAATATGTGCAACAAGCTGATGCTGAAGAAGAGGTTGTACAGTCTTCGGATGCAGGAGGGATCTGATGTGATTGGCCACATTCAGAGGCTCGACCAGTTGTGCACGGAGTTGGTGAATTTTGGGGTGAAACTGGATGAGGAGGACAAGTCTCTATTGCTTCTATGTTCGCTGTCCGGATCATATGATTCTTTGGTGACTATACTGCTCTACGGTAAGGAGACTCTGGAGTATGAGGACATGGTCTTGGTGTTGAGGTCGAATGAGCAGAGGGAAAAGTTGACTAGAGATCGGGCTCCCCAGGAGGGTTTGGCAGTAGGGGAGAGGATAGGTAGAGGCAGAGGCAGAAGCAAGTCCAGGGGGCGGTCCAAGTCCAAGAAGGGAAAGAAAGAGGTGAAATGCTTCAAGTGCAATGAGTTCGGGCACTTCAAGCGAGAATGTCCACTATAGAAGAGCAAGAAGGGAGAAAAAAGTGGCTCAGAATCAGTGAGTGCAGTTGCTGGGCAACAGGTGGAGGATGATCTACTTGTGGTATCAGATGGTCACAGGCATTACACAGAGGAGTGGACACTAGACTCTGCGTGCTCACATCACTACACACCACACAGGTCTTGGTTTGCGATATACACCAAGACAGATGAGGGATCAGTGACTCTAGGCGACAATCATCCTTGCGAGGTGGCTGGGATAGGGACAGTCAGGGTGAAGATGTTTGATGGGATTGTGAGGATATTGACAAATGTAAAGCACGTCCCAGAGCTGGAAAAGAATCTGGTGTCACTAGGCTACTTGGAGCACAGTGGATACAGCTTCAGCAGTAGGGCTAGAAGCGGAGTACTGAACATCTCCAATGGAGTTATGGTGGTGATGAGAGGCAGGAGATTGGACAATAACCTCTATCGCATGGAGGGATCTGTGGTGACCGGAGAGTCTGATGCAGCAGCTGCAGCACAGGACCAACAGGGGGCTTACAGGATGTGGCACTACCGCCTAGGCCACATGGGTGACAGAGGGCTGAGGGAGTTGAGCAGGAGAGGACTCATCTCTGATCTGGAGGATGGTGCTACAGGGGAGATCTGTGAGCCTTACCAGATGAGAAAGCAGAGAAGAGTTCAGTTCACCATCAGTACAGCCCGGAATGCAGCCCCTCTGAAGTTAGTACACACGGATGTGTGGGGACCAGCCCCAATTTTAGCTAGGAATGGGGCCAGATGCTTCATGATCCTGATTGATGATTTCTCAAGAAAATTTTGGATTTACTTCATGAGAGAGAAGTCAGAGGTCTTCACCAAGTTCAAGATTTGGAGAGTGGAGGTGGAGAAGGAGTAGGGGAGGAGCGTGAAGTGTCTGAGGTCAGATAATGACGGAGAGTACACCAGTAGAGAGTTCCAAGACTACTGTGAGGAGTGTGAGATCAGGAGACACTTCTCAATTAAGGAGACTCCACAGCAGAATGGGGTGGCAGAGAGGATGAATAGAATACTTTTGGAAAAGGCACGATGTATGAGGCTGCAGGCAGGGCTTCCAAAGGAGTTATGGGTTGACACAGTTGACGCAGCGGGTTACTTGGTCAATCGGTCACCTCACACCAGGTTGGATGGCAGGCTTCCAGAGGAGGTGTGGTCTGGGAGGACAGTTGGGCTAGGCTATCTACGGGTATTTGGGTGCACGGCCTATGTGTACATTGGAGCTGGTGAGCGAAGCAAGCTAGATGCCAGATCACGCAAGACGGTGTTTCTAGGCTATCCGCAAGGAGTCAAGGGATACAGACTGTGGGATCCCTTGGAAAAGAAGGTCATCATTTATCGGGATGTGACTTTTGATGAGGAGTCAGTCCTACGGAGGTGAGCAGGCATGGAGGTGCAGCAGGAGCAGGAGGAGGTCTAGCAGGGCGCTGCTGGACAGCTAACCTCTTTGATTTTGCCTCTTGCAGGTACTACGAGAGGACATGACATTCAGGTGGAGAACCTACCTAAGGTGTCTCCACAGGTGGAGAGGACTTGGACGAATGATCGAGGCGGAGAGGTCCAGCAGGAGCAAGCTGGACCGAGGACTGATATCGATGTTGCCCTACACAAGCCCAAGAGGACCATCAGGCAACTGGACCGATATGGCTTCGAGGAGATGCTGTCATATGCCCTGGTGACAGTGAATGGAGACCCATATATATGTATCAGGAGGCTATTGAGAGCCAGGACAGAGAGCGGTGGGTCTAGGCGATGTCGAAGAGATGCAGTCTCTCCACAAGAACCAGACGTGGCGATTGGTGCAGTTGCCACAGGAGAAGAGGCCCATTGGCTACAAATGGGTCTACAGTCACAAGGAAGGACCTTCAGAGTAGGAAGGTATCAGATTCAAGGTGAGGTTAGTGGCCAAGGGATACTCCCAGAAGGAAGGCATCGACTTCAGCAAGGTCTTCTCTCCCGTCATCAGACACACTTCTATCAGAGTGTTGCTGAGCATCGTAGCAGCTTAGGATTTAGAGCTGGAGCAGATGGATGTCAAGACGGCGTTCCTCCATGGGCATTTGGAGGAGAGGATTTACATGGAGCAGCCACCCGATTTCAGGGATCCAGGATCAGAAGGAAAGGTATGTCTGTTGCAGAAGTCGCTGTATGGACTGAAGCAGTCGCCGAGGCAATGGTACAAGCGGTTTGACTCCTATGTACGCAGCATTAGACTTTTCAGGTGCGAGTTTGATCCATGTGTTTATGTTTAGTCTCTTGAGGATGGTTCTAGGTTGTTCCTACTCTTGTTTGTGGATGACATGCTTATAGCATGCAAGAGTAGGAAGGTTGTGCAGGATCTGAAGGCATCCTTATCTCGAGAGTTTGAGATGAAGGATTTGAGCCCTGCAAGGAAGATCCTAGGCATGGAGATTTTCAGAGATCGAGTTCGGAGGGTGCTGCATCTATCTCAGGGGGGCTACATACAGAAGGTCTTAGAGAGGTTCGGGATGAAGGGAGCAAAGCCGACGGAGCTGCCATTTGCCGGTCACTTCAGACTCTCGAAGACCATGGCACCACAGACTGAGGTGGAGGCTCAGGAGATGGAGAAGGTTCCTTATGCTTCAGGAGTTGGGAGCTTGATGTATGCAATGGTCTGTTGTAGGCCAGACATTGCTCATGCAGTGAGTCAGGTTAGCAGGTTCATGGCGCAGCCTGGCAGGGAGCATTGAAGAGCTCTGAAGTGGATATTCAGATACCTGGGGGATCAGTTGGAGTTGGCATCTGCTACGGACAGCGAGGAGGTGCAGTGGGATACTCTGACATGTCCAAGGAGGCTCAGGGGCTGATTGATGGTTATGTAGATGCAGACTTCGGTGGAGATGTGGATACTCGGAGGTCTATGACAGGCTTCATCTTTAGCCTGTATGGAGGTCCTATTTCTTGAAGATCGAGTCTGCAGCCTATCACGGCCCTATCCACTATAGAGGCGGAATACATCGGGCTGACAGAAGCAGCTAAGGAGGCAATTTGGCTGAAGGGTTTGTTGATGGAGATGGGTCTTACTCAGGAGGCCGTTAGAGTGCACTGTGACAGCCAGAGTGCACTTCTATTAGCACAGAACTCAGTCTATCATGCAAGGACAAAGCACATCGACATTCGGTATCATCGGATCAGGGAGCTTGTGGAGGATGGCGAGGTGGAGCTGGTAAAGGTACATACCAAGGAGAACCCAGCTGATGCACTTACGAAGGTACTTCCACGGGATAGCTTTCAGAGATGTGTTGAGCTGATGCGGCTGATGGACAGAGTGGAGCTGGTTGAGGCCTTGGGACACCAAGGTGGAGATTGTTGTGATCCAGGTGGTGTGCCCAAGGCCCAGGAGACCAAGGCTAAGGCTAAGGTCCATCATTCATGAGGGCTTCATGGAGGCTCTAGGGCTAGTTGGGCCCTAGGTTGAAAGGCTGTGGGCCTTTCGGGTTCTTGAGGTCTAGGTTATGTGGGCCTTAAGGGACCAATTCTTTATGGGCCAGGTCTGGGCCCAGGATAGGTGAGATTAGGTCGAGTCATGGATGTACATGGGCTTGGGTTAACCTAATCTCCTATAGAGTTGGTCAAGGGAGTTTTGGGTTTGGGTCACTTGACCCTGTGTTTATATATACATGTACTTGTATAGGTTGATTAAGCCAAGGAAATACAAGAAATCATTTTTCTCAAGTCTCTCTCTCTCTCTCTTCTCCCTCTCTCTTCAGCAATCTTCCACGCACCAGGAGCAAGAAACCCTAGGGTTTCTTACCGCCAGTCCATAAAAGGAAAGAAAGGAAGGGAGGTGCTAGCCCCTTCCCCTCTTGCAGCCGCCAGCCATTTCTTTTCTCCCCTCTCTTGCAGGTGCCCAAACACCAGGTCCAGGACCTGAAATCTCTTGAGAAGAGGTTGGTACAAGTCCCTCTCAGATCTGGAGTTGATCTGAGGTCGTTTGAGGCACGGGTGAGATCTCCATCAACAGATCTACAAAAAGACTGCAGCAGGACAGATCTGCGAGGTCTGTCTCCATCTATTCTTCCCCATCTAGAATGCCCTAATTCAAGATCTACAAATTGGAGGACCTCGGTCCAGGTCTAATCTAGTTGAGTACCAGATCTTGAATTTTTTTGAGATGGTTTCAAAAGCGTTCTTCATCTGGAACGAAAGGCTGATGAAGAAGAGAGCAATCAGGTTGAATTCGTCAAGGACCTTGGATCGTGTCCAGAAGTCTCCAGATCTATTCGTTGCTGGTTTCGCTGCACCAAAGGTCCGTGGGAGGAGCCGGGATCATGCTCCAACACTGCCAACAACCCTCTTCCACCTTTGCCACCTCCACCTGTCCCAAAACTCCACCCTCCCATTTCTCAATACTCTCCCGGCATCCCACCAACAAAATCCCTTCCCTCAAAGAGGCCTGCAAGCATGGGAGCCTCAGAGAGGCCTTCCTCTCACTCACTAACCTAACCCTCCAAAGCCCACCACGCTCCCCCTCTCAAGAAGCCTATTCATCCATTCTAGAGCTCTGTGCTACCCAAAAGGCCATATTCGAAGGCCAGCAGATCCATTATCACATTGTAACAACAAATTCTCTATCCGAAGATGGGTTTCTTAGCACCAAGCTCAAGTTCATGTATGGGAAATGTAGGTATCTGTCATCTGCTCAACGCTTGTTCGAAGAAATGCCCCAAAGGACAATCTTTGCATGGAATGCCCTCATTGGAGTGTATGCCTCCCATGGGCTACCTTTTAAGGCCATTGAACTTTATCATGGAATTTGGATATCGGGGTTAATGCCCGATGTTTGCGCTTTTGCTTCTGTCCTTCAATCCTGCCATGGGCTTGAAGATATTCATTGGAGGATTGAGATTCATGGTGTGGTGATTAAGTGTGGTTTTGGCTCCACCACTTTTGTGGCCAATGCACTAGTTTCCATGTATGCAAAGTGCAGGCAGTTTGATCCTGCAATGTTGTTGTTTGAAACGTTGCATGGTAGAAAAGATGTTGTTTCATCGAATTCAATCATTTCAGCATGTCTGCAAAACTGGAAGTTCTTTGAGGCTTTGACTTTATTTAGAGAAATGCACAAAGCCAGAACGTTAATGAACTCATATTGTGCCATGTTCTCCAAGCTTGTGTAGAATTGTCGCTTCTGAAATTGGGCATGGAGATCCATGCTTCACTTTTAAAATATAACAGAGAATTTGAAATTTATGAAGGTAATGTATTGGCTGTTATGTATGCAAAATGTGCATGGATGGGTGAAGCGGTCCGGATTTTCGGTCAGATGGATGAGAAAGACATTGTATCATGGAACTCAGTGCTCTCTGGTTATGTTCAGAATCATTCATTTGAAGAAGCTATTGGGTTTTTCTATGAAATGGTTGAGTGTGGCTTCAAGCCTGACCGGTTTTCTGTTATAGGTATAGCTTCAGCTTTGGGTCGATTGAGAAACTTGTTAACTGGCAAGGAGTTTCATGCTTATGTGATAAAACAAGGATTTGATTCTGATTGCAGGTAGGGAGCACAGCAATGGACATGTACACAAAGTATTCCCATGTTCTTTATCCTGAATGTATCTTCTATAAAATGGCTGCTAAAGATTGTATATCTTGGACAACAGTAGCATGTTATGCTCAAAATTGTTGTTGTATGAAGGCATTGGAAATGTTTAGGAAGGGGGAGAAAGGGGGAATAGAAGTGGACTTAATGATGATTGGAACTGTATTACAAGCTTGTAGTGGTCTGGAATGTCTTTCCCTATTGAAACAAATTCATGTTATACTATCAGACATGGGTTGCTAGATCTGGTACTCTAGAACACAATCATCGATGTTTATGGAAAATGTGGGAAGGTTAATCATGCTGTTCATGTTTTTGAAAGGATTGAAAACGAAGATGTCATGTCTTGGACCAGTATCATCACTTATGTTCACAATGGACTCTTAAATAAAGCTCTTAATTTATTCATGGACATGAAAGAGGCCAATGTTGAACCTGACTCTGTGGCATTACTAAGCATCCTGTCTGCTACTGCTGGTTTATCCTCCTTGGTGAAAGGAAAAGAAATTCATGCTTATCTGATAAGAAGAAGTCTCATTCCAGATGGATCAGTCAGCAGCTCGCTGGTGGACATGTATGCTCAGCATGGGAACACAGAGAACTCATTCAAAATATTTGATGGGGCCAGATACAAAGATTTGGTTCCAGGACAACTATGATTAGGGCTTGTGGGATGCATGGTCGAGGCAAGGATTCATAAAGCTGTTTAGGGAAATGCAAGAGATGGGTTTAGTACCTGATCATATCACCTTCTTAGCTCTTCTTTATGCATGTAGTCATTCTGGACTGGTCAACGAGGGGAAATGTTATTGGGAAACTATGACAAGTGAGTATGGATTAGAGCTGCGGCCAAAACACTATGCCTGTGTTGTTGATCTTCTTAGTCATTCTGATAGGATGGAAGAAGTATACAAATTCATAAAGTCCATGCCTGTTGAACCAACAGCAGCTGTGTGGTGTGCACTGCTTGGGGCCTGTGGGGTCAACTTGAATGAATCATAAGCTCAGCGAAGTTGCAGCAAAGAAGCTTCTTGAGTTGGAGCCTAAAAACCCTGGAAATTATGTGCTTGTATCAAATATTTTTGCTTCAATGGGGAAACAGAAAGATGGGGAAATGGTGAGAACAAGGATGCATGAGAGGGGATTGAGGTAGGACCCTGCATGTAGCTGGATCAAGGTGGGAAATAAGGTGCATGCATTTGTTGCAAGAGACACTTCTCATGCAGATTCAGTTGTGATCTAGACAATGTTGGCTCAGATAATGCAGCGATTGGAAATAGAAGGTGTTTATGTTGAGGTTATTGGGTTTGTTTTGCATGATGTAAGAGAAAAGAAGAAAATATTGTTGCATGGACATAGTGAGAGGCTTTCCATTACATTTGGTTTGATTCAAAATCCTGAGGGAACATCCATCTGCATTACCAAGAACCTTCGAGTTCGTGGTGATTGTCATGAATTTACTAAGCTTGTGTCAAAGTTGTTTGAATGAGAAATTGTCGTAAGGGATGCAAATCGATTTCATCATTTCAGAGATGGATCATATTCATGTGATGATTTCTGGTGGAATGGAAGAATGCATATTGATTGAAGCTGTAGAAAGATTAAAGAATTCCGTTATGATAGGGGGAGAACACTAGGTGGAACGATTAACTGGTTTAGTAGTCATTCAGACATATATGGCCATAAGCGCAATAGTATTAATGAACATGCCATTTCTATCTGACCCTTAGGTCTATCAGATCACATTTCTGATGTCTAATGGAGCTGGTAGATGCGATCATGCTTCTAGTAAAAAGCGCATACTGGGACCAATTGGGAGCTGTGACAACGTTATTAGGTTGTTGAGCTGGTGTACTCATCAAGGGATTCATTTGATGTCAAAAGAACTGCAAAAAGTAACTGATGGAAATATCCGCAGTATGATGTCAAAAGAACCTAATGATGTCGAGGAATTCATGTGATGTCAACAGAACTATGAAAAGTAACTGATGGAGACAACAGAACTGTGAAAAGTAACGGATGGAGATATCCACAGTTTAACTGGTTGACAGGACTCTATGGTTGTCATGGTGCTTACGTGAGTGCGGTAATTTCAATTCAAGTTTGACTGATCAGATTGGACACTAAGTTTGTCTAATTTTTCTGCCATATGCCTGAGGTTAAGTCCATCTGGTATAATGTGCAGTTGCTTTGATGTTTTCAAGTACTCATGGCCATGGTTTGAAGAGGACATCCATGATGTCATGAGTTTCTGCATGTTAAAGCAGCATAAAAGCTTTCATGGTTTTGGTTCATATATTGAGGAAAACATGACATATCATTCATTTCAAAATTGTCCAGAAACATGCTTTTTACAGTTTTACAAGCCTAGAAGACTTGCTTGTCTCCCTATTTTGCAATCACATTTTTTTGGAGCATGTAACATCTGACAGTCTGATATTTCTACTGGTTATCGGGGAAAAGAAAGGAGAAAGCTCTTTAGCTGGCTTGCATATAGATTCCTAAAGTTATTTGTATCATTTATCAATTGTTTCTGGATACCTCCACTTAGAAAGAAAATGATATAGATGCTGCTAAGCATGAATTATTATTTATTTCATCTGCAGCTCAAAGCATTCATCAAGGCTGTTGACAAAATGGTATACCATCTTTTCTTCTGATAAAGTTGATGATGTCACCATTTGGCGCACACAATTAGTTTCACTAATTAATAATATCCTTTCTGAGGGAAAAAAAATTCAGTAGTTGGATGTCATCGAATTTCTCTCATTGTTCTTCATTTGTACAAAAACCATCCTGAGTGGTAAGTGACATGCAGTAGAATAGAATGAGAAAGGGGTTGACACTGCTTGGTTATCTGCAATGAATATCTGATCAAGTTGATCTGAACTTTCACAAAATATGGAAGGTGTTCGTTATGATGACTATATGAATGCGGAGATGGCTGAAGAATATGAATAAGTGCACCTATCTGTATGCTCTGTTGAGTTCTGTAGATGAACCATGCTATTGTGGTACGATGTTTATGTTCAAATTAAATTCTATATGCTCTGTTTGTTGGAAATTACTTCAAACTTGGGCTATAGTTGTTGACCTGATCCTTGTCTCGTTTGTTTTTAGTTACTGTCATTTAGTTGGTTTTTGTATTAGGCTGTTGATTAAGTCAAAATATTTATCTAGCTGTTGAGAGTCTTTAGGAGACTTGTTATATGAGGATATTGAACTGATTTTGTGCATCGTGCATATCAAGGGAGTCTATTTAAAAACGCCTGATGCAGAGATTGTAGTGGGGTTCAATTTTAAAAATTCAACGCACTAAAAGGTTTACTTCTTTTCTGCCATTTTCTTTCTAACAATGTTCGCTGTAGTTTTCTTAGGGTCTCCTTGGTTGCTTTTGCAGGGATGGAGAGTGATCTGATTCTAGTCAGGAGCTCTCTCTCTCTCTCTACCCCCCCCCCCCCCCCCCACCCCACTTCTTAGCTCCCTGTTTATCCTCATATTTTATTGTTTAGATGAAATTTGTGGTGCTTAACCACTGGAACAGAAGGTCCGAGACCGAATTGTTCTGCAGCATTTAATTTGATGGCAGTCTACTTGATTATTTATCAGGCGTCTTTCTGTATCTATTAGTGCAAAGTAATGGCATGCTTTTCTTTAGATGAAGCCCCAGAAGTGCATAGATTAATGCATCATAAATCAACTTTAGCTTAGCCGGTTGGCATCCCTATTGTTATGGGGGTTATCCCATCTCAGCTCATCATAAAACCGACCTCAACTTGAGATCACCAGAAATCCGACCTGATCAGAAGGTCGAGGTCATTAGAAAGTCAATCTGAATTGGAGGCTATCTATCATGAAGCCGGCCTGAATTGGAGACTGTCTATCATGAAGCCGACCTGAATTGGAGGTTGAGTTCATATAAAATTGATCTGAGCAAGAGGCTGAGCTCATAAGAAAGCCGACTTGGACCAGAGGCTGAGCTCATAAAGAAGCTGACATGAATTGGAGGCTGAATATTGATCTGACTCATTTCAACTCATATAAATACCGACCTGAGCTATCTGAATTGACTTCTGGTGAAGTGTTATGATTAGCTTATATATATACCGATCTGACTCATCTCAGCTAATATAAATACCGATATGAAGCAGAGATTATATATATCCGAGACGTTCAAAGTCTCATATGATACTTGATTTCACTCCAATATTTTATCGAGGTGAACTATTATATTGACGGCCATAGTCATCTTGTTAAAGCTCGTCATGATCTCTACAACTAAGTTACGGCTGGCCACGATCTCACATACAGCTGTCCTACAATACATCCCCAACTGGCACATACAGCCAAGTATGATCTCATTTTCTGCTAATACATATAGCTATACTCTAGCTTACTTACAGCTGGCCTTCAACGGCCTAACAAACTCTACAGCTGGCCTCTAACGGCCTAACAAACTCTTCCAATGGCCTCATCAGCCCCTCTATAAATAGAGGTCCAAAGAATCCTCTAGAGAGGTTCTGACTTCCAAGCTCAAACTAGAATTCAAACTAAAGAGAAATTCTATCGTTGGGACTCTAGTTTTTACAAAGTCACAAATCTTCTAGTCCCACACAAACCCTCCTGCTCTTTATTCTTCCATTCTTCTACTTCCTATTCTCGAGGCTCAAACTCACTTAAACATTGGAGAGACAAGAACTGAAGGATCTCCATCAAGTTCTTTGACTTGTTTTACAAGATTCCTCAAAGGAGATTCGAATTGGATCGCCACAATCACTCCAGCATGGCTCAATCTAATCTCTCCACATAAGATTTTGAGCATCACAGCAACAGGCCTCCCCTGAGAGATGTGCCAGAAGCAGTTTCACCTCCATTTTGATGAAGATTGAGGGGCAGATGAAAGCTCTTCCCTGAAAGGGTAGTACTCTGATAATAAGCCTTTAGTGATATTTTCTTTAATATCTCAATTCTTATCCACAGGAGATCAAATTCCTCTATGTAGTCTTATCAGGTCACATCACTTCATCATACCATGCTTAAAGTCTTAAGTTACCAACTCATGATATTAATGGAGATGGTCCCTACGTACTATGAAGTGATAGCACTCATCAATTCAAAAAGCAAAAGGGTCAGACTCGGTGCTTGAAAATATGACAAGGGGCAAAAATATCATTTCTAATTTCCTCTTCTTCTAAGGTCCTCAAATAAAACTCATGATCTCTACGATGATAAACTCTCAAATCTTATCTATTATTATATTTTTTTTTGCAGGTCAACGAACTTTTGAGCACGTGAGCTGGCTTTGGACACAGTCAAAGTCTTCTGTAAGCAATCTTTCGTGACTTGATCCTCCTGCACCTGCTGGATGCAACGAGGCCTGTCGCATCATCCTACAGATAATATAACCACATACAAAAAAAAATGAGGATATAGTCCTCGCGTATCTGACCTCGAACATGGCAGAGATCATCTGTGAGTAGCCTTTCACTATTTGGCTCTCTCGCATCAAACAAATGCAATGATGCTCTTCACGTCACCTAACAGGTGACATATAATAAAAAAAAAAGAAAAAGAAAAGAAAGAAAAGAAAAAAGACAAAAAGAACAGGAGAAATAATGCTTCCTCCGCTCCATGCCACTTGCGTGCCATCCAAAAAAAATGGAGAAAAAAGAAAAAAAGAACAGAGAAAAAGAGGATGAGGGGAGCCTGTCCCTCCCCACCCACTGGATCGGAAACCACCTCCAGTGCGCCAGCGTGCCTCCAAGAGGCAGGTTCCGGCTGATTGGCCATCATCCAGGGCTTTTCACGCACCCGCACGCATTCCTGATATTGAAACCCACGTCGGCTCGATGGTTCCCCGACGCCCAAAACACAGAGCTGGGTCGATGCCTTCCCGATGTTGAAAGGCTTCCAGATCAGCCTTCTCCGAGCTCCGATGCTCCATCGTGCATCCCGGCATCGAGCTCTATCGGGTTGGTGGCCCGGTGGTCTCCATTTCCTCTCCCCACGTGCGCTCGCACTCCCGATGTCAAAAACCTCGACCGTGGTGGCCCCGCGCTCCCACGCTCCCCCTTTCAATGTCGAATCCCACCGACGATGGCTGGTTCTACTGGATTGGTGGCCCATGGTGATTTTCAGCTTCTCTCCTCGCATCCACGGACCCTTTCGGTGCCAAACTGTTAGATTCCGGCCACGCAGCGAAAAATAAATTTTAAAATTTTTTAAAATATTTAAATCAATAATTTTATCAAATAAAATTATCGAACCAAACTCAAAATTCTAAAATCATCTTACCGAATACGATCAAAGCAAATTCAAACGTACAAAGAGATAAAATATTATATTTTAATCAAAATAAAAAAATAATATATTAGTGTTCTCCATAAGATCCCAAGGTAAAAGTCCTCCAATGGTGATCCACATGGAAGTTGGCCAAGGTCCTTTCCAACCGGTGTGCAGCTGCAGCCTTATTTTCTCAAGAACACTGCCGACTTCAAACTTGTGTCATAATCGCACCAAAGCCCAATTGCTTTTGATCTTGCCACCAAAATGATACCAAGAAGACACTCTTCAGATATCACACAACCTAAGACTTAATTTTTGGCTCCATGAAAAAATCAAATCCTAGGGCACTCCAGCAACACTTGTTGAAAATTTCACCACCCTTGTAGCAACTTTTACTACTCAAATTCTCTTCTTTTTTTTAAAAAATTTTTTCAAATTATTTTCTATGATTTCTACATCTCTTCTCTCTGGCTCACCTAAAATTCTTAGGCAGAAGCCATCTGGGGCATCCCCTATAAATAGGGGACCAGGGGACATTACATGAGATGAAGGGGCACCAACTTTTGGTGCTCCAACTTCCCATGCACCAAATAAATTCACCGAGTGAATTTTTGGTGATTCAGATACTTGGAGTAGAAGGACTCTTCCTTCTCTATGTCCCATAAAAATTTTATTCATTTTGGCATCAAAACATAGGATTTTTGATTTATCATTTTAAAGCAACACGTTTAATAAAGAGCCTTCTTTAAGAAGGACTCTTTATTTCTCATGCTGATTTGAGGTGGGCTTTTAGTGAACGTGGAGAAGTCCTTCTCCACTTAAAATTGATTTAAGTTGGATAAGGATCCAATCCAAATTGATCCAATCCCATTAGGTCAAAGCCAACTGATCTAGGTTAGCTCAAATACTTTGAACCAAACCAATTTGAGAACTTGGGTTAATATAATGTGCTAGCATATCAAATTAACTTATAAAATTTATATTAAACTCTAATTAAATCAGATCAAGATCAAATTTCAAAGTGTGTGACCCATTGGATTTCAAATCTAGCTAGCAGTAGACCCGGACTTTCGACGTAATCCTAATCCGATGAGATTAGATCACCCGAAGAGTCCCAATCAACTTAAGCTCTTCCAAATTGATTTTAGAATCAAATTTTTTTAATTTTTATCAAGCTTACAAGTCAAAATTGACATCTAGCAACATGTCATGACTATCCAAAATATTTAAAATTTTGATAAAAAATTATCAAAATATCATTCAGTAGCAAGTTCCTGTGTAATTCAATCTTTCAGTTAAACAACATCCCAGATGAGCTGTGGGTATGAAAATATGTCAAATCCAATTACTTATCTTTATGTATCTCGATCTGAAGGGGATGATTCAGTTGATGATATATTAGAAACCCTTTTCTAATTATCATCCTACTTTGCCCAAAGACTTCCAGAATCACCATCTTATGAGATCACATAGGATGTTTGCTCCCCTTATTAGGAATGATTGATCCCTTATTGATCACTCGCAATCTTCATGCACACTTCACCATATCCAGAATACCCCACACTAGGATCAGAGAATCAAGTTAGGTAGTAAACCAAAATATGGATCCATATACACAAGGTACCATGGTGACCTCAGATCAAAGGATCACTTACACAACTCCCACTAGAGAATTATTAGTTGACATATAAATAAGACTCCATCTGATTATTCTCTTTTAGGTCAATTCAGTGAACTTATTCTCTAATGAGTATCCATATCCTAATATTAGTATCACCACATAAGTAGTTGTGAGATCAACCACCTTCATTTTGGAGCATACATAGGACATGCTAGTCTTACCAGTATCATTAATCTCTGACTCAATATACCAATGACTAAAAATATTTTAGATCAAGGCTATCAAGGATTTAGGTCTCACTAGCGTGATCTCATCACGACCCTAAAACTATTGCCCAGACCTATAGGATTCATTATAATCTTAAGAACAATAAGATGTAGCATATAATGAATCAAAAATATCTATTTATTAATAATATTAATGTCAATTACATGAGTTTGAAAGATAAATTATAAAAAATATCCTATCGCATCTCATATGCGATTGGCTTGTAGGGTATTATTCTTTCAATCTTCCACTTGTACTAAAATCAATCATCTCTATACTTGATACCCATGCTATCAAAATGGAGGTCAAACTGCTGCATTGACAAGATCTTAGTAAACGGATCTGCTATATTATTCTTGGTGTCAACTCGTTCCACGATCACATCTCATCTTCCGACTATCTCCTGAACGAGATGGAACCATCTTAGGATGTGCTTGGATTTATGATGAGACCTTGGTTCTTTGGCTTGAGCAACTGCTCCAGTATTATTACAATAAAGAGGCACTGGTTGTTCAATCTCTGAAATCACATCCAACTCTGTGATGAATTTTTTCATCTAGACAGCCTTCTTAGCAGCCTCACTTGCAATAATATACTCAATCTCAGTGATCGAGTCAGCAACAGTTTACTGTTTGAAAATTTTCTAACTTATTGCTCCACCATACAAAATGAACATATATCCAGATATTGATTTGCTATCATCTGGATCAGATTAAAAATTAGAATCGGTATAACCATCCAGTTTTAAATCAGATCTACCATATATTAGAAAAACATCTTTAGTTCTTCTCAAGTACTTGAGTATATTTTTCACAGCTTTTCAATGATCCTCCTAGGGATCCACCTGAAATCTGCTTACAATGCCCAAGACATAAGCCACATCAGGCTTGGTACATAACATAGCATACATTATTGATCCTACTGTCGAAGCATAAGGAATAGAACTCATTCTATTTCTTTCTTTAGATGTCTTAGGAGACATCTTCTTAGAGAGTTGTATGCCATGACCTATGGGCAAGTAACTTCTTTTACTTTCCTCCATGTTGAACCTCTTCAACACAAGATCAATGTACCTAGACTAGGATAAGACTAGCATCTTTTTTGATCTATCTCTATAGATCTTTATACCAAGTATATAGGATGCTTCACCTAAATCTTTCATGAAAAATTTTTATGATAGCCAAGTCTTAACCGATTGCAACATCGGGATATCATTCTCAATGAGCAGTATATCATCCACATACATGACCAAGAAGATAATAGCACTTTCACTACTCTTCTTGCACACACAAGGTTCATCCACATTTTTGATGAAGCCAAACGATTTGACTGTCTCATCAAAATGGATGTTTCTGCTCCTTGATCTTTGATTTAATTCATATATGGATCTATTCAGCTTGCATATCTGATTTGCTCTCCCACTTGAGATAAATCTCTCTGGCTGAGTCATATAGACTTCTTCCTCAAGGTTTCAATTGAGGAAGGCAGTCTTGACATCCATCTGTCAGATCTCATCGTCATAGTATACTGCAATAGCAAGTATTATCCAAATAGACTTGAGCATGACTACCGGTGAAAAGGTTTCTTCATAATCAACACCTTATTTTTGTCTGAAACTTTTTATCACAAGCCTAGCCTTATAGGTCTCTACCTGGCCATATACTCCAATCTTCTTTTTGAAGACCCATTTGTAGCCTGTTAGGGTCACACCCTTAGGCTTATTAACCAACGTCCAAACCTGGTTGGCATACATGGAGTCTATTTTGAATTTTATGGCATTGAGCCACTTGTCAGAGTCACTACTCATGACTGCTTTCGAATAGGTCGTAGGCTCAACATTCTCAATGATGTGGGTTGTGTTGTCATTCTCAATAACAAACCCATACCTAAGGGTATACTACGCACTCTACTCGATCTTCGAAGAGGAGGTGTGTGTAGTGACTATGCCTCAACAATGGGCACATCTGGTTGAGAACTATTTGGTAAATCCTGAATGGATTGTAGGTTTTAAACTTCTTCAAGTTCAACAGACCCCTCACTGCCTCCTTCTTGGATAAACTTTTTCTCCAAGAAAATGACATGCCTACCAACAAACATCTTTTGTTGAGTAGGGTTATAGAAGTAGTATCCTATATTCTCCTTGGGATAACCTACAAACCTACATTTTTCTGATCTAGCATACAGTTTATGTCCATCAATATTTTTCACATAAGCTGGGCAGTCCCAAATCTTAAGATGCTTAAGATTGGATCTTTTTGCTTTCCATATTTCATATGAAGTGCTAGAAACAGATTTCGAAGGTACTTTATTTAAAATATATGCTGCAGCTTCGAGGGCATATCTCTAAAAGGATAATGAAAAATCCATAAAATACATTATAGACCGCATCATATTTAATAGGGTGTGATTTTTTTTCATAATTTCATTTAATTATGGAGTATAAGGAGGTGTCCATTGAGAGAGTACATCATTTTATTTCAAATAATCGAGGAATTCACTAGACAAGTATTCTCCTCCTTGATCTGATCGAAGAGCTTTAATACTTTTACCAATTTGTTTCTCGATCATTCTTTGATACTCTTTAAATTTATCAAAGGCTTTGGATTTGTATTTTACTAAATACACATATCCAAACTATATATATCATCAGTAAATGTGATGAAGTAAGAGTATCCACCTCTAGCTTGAATCGATATTGGACCACACACATCATGTATGTACAAGGTCCAAAATGTCACTTGCCCAATCTCTATGTCCAGTAAATGAAGTCTTGGTCATTTTTTTCATGAGATAAGATTCTCAAGTTCCATATGATTCATAATCATAAGGATCAAAAAAATTATCTTTGTATACTTGTTAATCCTTGACTCATTAATATGGTCAAATCGATAGTGCTAGAGGTATGTGACATTCACATTCTCTTTCTTTCTTTTCTTCATATTATCAACGTAAAGCACATTATCATTAAGTGAAAGAAACATAAGACCATTATCAATAAAAGCACTTCCATAATATTCATTAAAAAAATATATAGAACAACCATTGTTCTTTGTAATTATTTCAAAACTTTGTTCCAATAGTAATGGTACAGAAATAATATTTTTAATAATATTTAAAATATGATAACAGGTCTTTAGTTCCAAAATTTTTTTCAAAGGCAACTTCAAAAGCCTGGTTCCTACGGCTTCAGTTTGAATGGACTCTCCACTTGCATCGAACAGCTCGAAGTTACTTTTATTCAAATTTTTTATTTTTTGTAGACCCTACAACAATTTGCAAAGGAACCACAGGCGGTATCCAATACCCAAGAATCTGACATTGAAGTACTTAATGATAAATTAATTTGTATCATATACAAACCTTTAGTAACATTTGCTAATTTCACAGTTGCAAGGTACTCCTTACAATTTCTCTTCCAATAGCCCTCTTTGTCACAGTGATAACAAGTATCTTTGGTAGAGACCTTCTTCACATTCTTCTTGGAGATGCTAGCCTTAGGGTTCAGTTTTTTCTTAGAACCCTTCTTCGTCTTCTTCTTACTGATCTTATCAACATGAAGAACCTGAGCCTTTTCATCCTTGAAATGGCTCTCTGCTGTTTTTAACATATTCAGTAGCTCAGACAAGCGATGTTTAGTTTGTTCATATGATAATTAATGACAAACTGAAAAAAGAGTAAGAGAGAGACTGCAGGATCAAATCCTGGCTCCGTTCATCATCCATGGCAAAACCCAGCTATCCCAGATGAGTGATCAAATCGATAATCTTTGGGACATGCATTTGCATGGAAGAGCCTTCAGTCATACGGGTACAAAACAACTGCTTCGATATCTCATATCGAGCAGTTCGACTTTACTCTCCATATAACTCCTTAAGATTAAGGAGAATAAAGAAAACGTCCATGTCCTCATGCTGTCTCTAGAGTTCATTGCTCATGGAGGCAAGCATGATATATTTGACAGTCACACTGTCATCTTTTCATATCTTGTATGTGGTCCTTTCTTCCTCAGAAGCATCTTCCCCAAGAGAATCTGGAGCAGGTGTATCCAAAATATAGGAGATTTTCTCCTGAGTGAGAATCATTCTCAAGTTTCATAACCAGTCGACATAGTTAGATCCGGTCAACTTGTTAATATTTAGGATACCTCTAAGGGACAGTGAGGATGCCATAAGTGTGGTTAATCTACAATGACAAGAACACAATATAAGCAGACAACTTATGAAGACATTCACAACTAGACTAGGACTTTTATCTAATTGTGTCTTCTACTATTTTATCGAACTTCATAGTCCTCATATATGAAAATCGAGAAACATACTAATATTTTTTAATGAGGTTGAGATCCTTATGCCTCACAAATATTTTGTACATAGCACAATAAGTATTCATGAGTTCAAGAGTAGGTAACTCTTTACCAATTATACCTTTACAATTCTCAACATCTTTCATTCTGGCTTCTAGATCACATATAATTTTATGGATAACACAATAAACTATAGTGTTCTAGTTAAGTTGATCCTTCAATCCCATATAGTTATACTTAAACAATGCTATCTTTGTGGATCGCACAACAAAGTAACACTATTCAAATATGCCATAAGTATCAATATGCACTTGATCAACATCATGTCAATTTTTATAGTAAGCCTTATGGACAACACAATAAGCTCACTAAGATCTTGATATACTCTATCAACCAAATTTGAAGGAAGACCCTTGTAGTGTCTACATCACTAATCAATCTAAGTTCAAAATTTAAGAAGACCAAATTGACCAAGTAAGTAGGTAGGAGGCTCCCCGTAGCTTTTCTAGACACCAACAGAGTTGGCCAGGCCAGCATACGGATCTAATTAGAAAATCATCTTTCACACTTTTCTCAGCACCAATTGATCTTAAAAATTTGACTTTTGATTTAAAAGTGAATCCCGATATTATAACTTAATATAATTTTATGAGGGACTTTAAACTGATCTTGACACATCCTAACTATATAAGCGCATAAAATGTACACTACAAATTATGTAAATTTGCATGCTTCTATTATTCAAAATAGCAATCACATTATCATACCAAAAAATATATAAAGGTACAATCAAAGTCATAACATATGACTAACAATTCATATAATATAACATACTCTAATCTAATTAGGTATGCATAACACCCTTATTAGCTATACATCGATTTAATCATCATGCAACCATGATAATAAAATTTTAAATTATCATAAATTTATAATTTAATAATTAAAATTTAGAATCATAGTTCACAAAAAGTCAAAAATATTTTTTTTTTGAGTTTGAAGAATCGATGCAAAAACAATGCTACATTTTTTGCAGGATATGAACAAAAAAAATTCTAAGCTACTATATTGTATTTATTTGATCGAATCAAACAAGGATGGCTCTGATACCACTGTTGGATTTCGATCATATAGTAGAAAGTAATTTTTAAAATTTTTTAAAATACTCAAATCAATAGCTTTATCAAATAAAACTATCGAGCCGAACCCAAAACCCTAGAATCATCTTGCCGAACATGATCAAAGCAAATTCAAGCATACAAAGAGATAGAATATTATACTTTAACCAAAATAGAAAAGTGACATGTTGGTGTTCTCCACAAGACTCCAAGGTAGAAGTCCTCTAATGGTTATCCATATGGAAGTTGGCCAAGGTCTTTCCCAGTCGGTGCGCAGCCGCAGCCTTATCTTCTCAAGAACATTACCACCTTCAAACTTGCATCATGATTGCACCAAAGCCCAGTTACTTTTGATCTTGCCACCAAAATGACACCAAGAAGATACTCTTAAGATGTCACATAAGCTAGGATTTAATTTTTAGCTCTAACACAAAAAAATCAAAACCTAGGGCACTCTAGCAATACTTGCTAAAAATCTTACCACCATTGTAGCAACTTTTGCCACTCAAATTCTCCTCTTTTTTTTTTCAAAAATTTTTTAAATTTTTTTTATGATTTTCACATCCCTTCTCTCTAGTTCAACCAAAAATCTTAGTTAGAAGCCATTTGGAGCATCCCCTATAAATAGGGGACCAGGGGATGTTACATGGGATGAAGGGGTGCCAACTTTTGGCACTCCAACTTCCCACATGCCAAATAAATTCACTGAGTGAATTTTTGGTGATTCAGATACTTGGACCAGAAGGAATCTTCTTTCTCTATGTGCCAAAAAAATTTCATTAATTTTTGACATCAAACATAGGATTTCTAATTTATCTTTTTAAGGCAACGTGTTTAATAAAGAGCCTTCTTTAAGAAGGACTCTTTATTTCTCACACTGATTTGAGGTGGGCGGCAATTATATTTTTGTATGGCTTTTAGTAAACGTGGAGGAGTGCTTCTCCACTTAAAACTAGTCCAGGTTAGATAAAGATCCAATCCAAATTGACCCAATCCCATTAGGTCAAAGCCAACTGGTCTAGGTTAGCTTAAATACTTTGAACCAAATCAATTTGGGAACTTGGGTTAATACAATATGCTAGCACATCAAATTAACCCATAAAATTTATATTAAACTCTAATTAAATCAGACCAAGATCAAATCTCAAAGTGTGTGACCCATTAGGTTCTAAATCTAGCCAGCAGGGGATCCAAAATTTCGATGTAATCCTAATCCGATAAGATTAGGTCACCCGAAGAGTCCCAATCAACTTGGACTCTTCCAAATTGATTTCAGAATCAAATTCTTTCAATTTTTATCAGGCCTACAAGTCAAAATTGACGTCTAGCAACATATCATGACTATTTGAAAGATTTAAAATTTTGATAAAAAATTATCAAAATATCTTTCAATGATAAGTTCCCATGTAATTCAATCCTTCAGTCAAATAACATCTCAGATGAGCTGTGGGCATGAAAATATGTCAAATCCAATCACTTATCTTTATGTATCTCGATCTGAAGGCGATGATTCAGTTGATGATACATTAGAAATTCTTTTCTAACTATCATCCTGCTTTAGCCAAAGACTTCCAAAATCACCGTCCTATGAGATCACATAGGATGTTTACTCCCCTTATTAGGAGTGACTGATTCCTTATTGATCACTCACAACCTCTATGCATACCTTACTATATCCAGAACACCCCACACTAGGATCAGAAAATCAAGTTAGGTCGTGAATCAAAATATGGATCCATGTACACAAGGTACCATGGTGACTTCAGGTCAAAGGATCACTTACACAACTCCCACTAGAGAATTATCAGTTGATATGTAAATAAGATTCCATCTGATTATTCTCTCGCAGGTCAATTCAGTGAACTCATTCTCTAATGAGCACCCATATCTTTGTATTAGTGTCACCACACAAGTGGTTGTGAGATCAACCATCCTCATTTCTGAGTATATATAGGACATGCCAGTCTTACCGGTATCATTGATCCTCGACTCAATGTACCAACGACTAGAAATATTTTAGATCAGGACCATCAAAAATTTAGGTCTCACTGGCGTGATCTCATCACGACTCTAAAATTATTGCTCAGACCTATGGAGTTCACTATAATCTTAAGAACAATAAGATGCAGCATATAATAAATCAAAAATATTTATTTATTAATAATATTAATGTCAATTACATGAGTTTGGAAGATAAATTACAAAAAATATTCTACCGCATCTCATATACGATTGGCTTATAAGATATTATTCTTTCACAAATTTTATCGGATCGAAGCCAACAGTGCTTCCATGTGCCTCCTCGACTGCAAACCCCATTGGATCGGTGTCTTTGGCACTTTCGTGCGCCTTCAGGAGCCACGATCGGTCTTCCCCAGGATCATCGGCATCACATGTGCCATTCAGCGCCGCGCCAAACCACCCAAGCCGGTAATTTGCCGGCATCAATTTTCTCCACCCGACACTGGGTCAGCTATGCTCATGCTTCCCGACGCCAAAAATTTCAGGTCCATAACTTTTCGGCCTCAAAATTCTCTAAACCATCCGAGTCCATGGTGCCAAACCACCCAGGTCGGTGGCCATCCGGCCGCAAAGCTCTCTAGACCGGCCATCACTGAATCTGTTGCGCACCCTGATAATATACCAACGTCAGATCCACTGCTCTCCTGCATGCTTCCCAGCCCCAAGCTGGACTGAAACCTGTGGCTCTCCCATGCATCTCTTCCCCATCGGGCATAGCCTTCTTCGCGCATGCACGCCTCTCGACGTCAACTCCCTCTGTGCGTCACCAAATCTATGGTGCTTCCACGCACCTCCCAGGGCCGAATCCAATGGCTCGGTCCTCACCAGGTTCTCAGGACCAAGACTGATAACTCGATCATCAACGAATTCTCAGGGCCCGCAACGACAGTCCAATTCTCCCTTGTGCTGTCGTATGCCTACTAAGCTACCAAGCCCTTGAGCAACTCCTGGCATCAAGCATCATTAGTCTGGTGCGATCTCGAGCTGGCGCGCGCCTATGGTATCAAGCACCCTCAAGACAGTATTCTCTAATCTCCGTATTCCCAAGCATCTTCCGATGTTAAATCTTGCTGGACCGAGATGATGAGGGGACCTGTGGGTGTCTCCACTGTCCAAAAGTGATGAAGGCCATTTTCAACAAACCTTTGCCTGGCGCATTGTCCCCCTGAAGCTTTTCACGTGAATTTGACCTCGGACAAATCCGAGGTGACCTGCTAACCTCGAAAAAATTCGAGGTGACCTGTGAGATTGTCCTGTTCGCTCCTTGATGCCAACGTCATCGGGTCAAGGCCACTAATGTCCGACTCCAACGGGCAGCACCGCGGTGGCCTGTGCGTGTCCTCAAACCTCATATCAAGATTGATTCAAAAAAAAAAAAAAAAAAAAAAAAAAAAAAAAAGGAAAGAAGAAGAAGAAGGAGAAAGAAAGAAAGAAAGAAGAAGAAGAAGAAGAAGAAGAAAGAAAGGAAGAAAGAAAGAAAGAGAAGAAAAATAAAAAAAAGATAAGGAAAAGAATCCGATCTCCAGTGAAAATTAAAATGATTCAAAGCACAGATTAAATCTGAGCCAAACAACAAGGAGTCAACTAGAACCTGTAGATTCTCAAACAAGAACTCATGGTAAAAGGCTCCTAAGTTTTCAACTGTTATTTTCTCTCTTTTCCTTTTTGCAGGATCAAAAAAAAAAAATATGGCCAAGTCAAAATTAAAATCATGATCAAATTGAAGTCAAAATCAGATCAATATAAAAGCAAAAATAAGCCCAAACTGAGACAAAGCTTAAGCCTAAGCTGAGGCAAAGAGCAGAAAAGAGTTAAATAGAACCCAAAGACTCTCAAACAGACCTCATAATCTCTGTGGTAATAGACTCTTAAGCCCCATCTACTATTTTATTCTTTTTTTGCAGGACAACAGGTTCTTGAACACACGAGTCAAGACAAAAATAAACAAAGCCATGATGAATGTCAAACCCAAAGATAAGGTGAAGACTAAGTTAAGGTAAAAATAGCCTGATATCTGACCTCATGAAAATATCGACCTCAATAAAAAGGCCAACAGCGGCTTATCAGGAAGCTTAGCTCATCAAAAAGTCGACCTCATTAGAAGGATGAAGGTTGTGCTCATGAAAATACTAACCTCAACAGAAAGATTCAACAGAGGTTCATCTGAAGGTAAGACACCTGATCTTCGAATTAGACCTCAGCAAAAGTCCAATCTTCGAATTGGTAAAGCCCCGAAGGATCCAAATTCGATCTTCGAATCAGTGAAGCCCTAAAGGACCAAAATGGAGGTAAAATCTTTTTAAATCCAATCTTCAAATCGATAGAGCCCCGAAGGATCAAAATGAAGATAAAATCTCTCCAAATTTGATCTCCAAATCGATAAAACCTCGAGAGGTCCAAATGGAGATAAGATCTCCTAAATCCAATCTCTGAATTGGTAAAGCTCCGAAGGGCCAAAATAGAGCTTCAAGAGGCACAAGTGGAGATGAGATCTTTCCAAATCCAATCTCTGGATTGGTAAAGCCTCAAGAGGCACAAACAGAGATGAGATCTCTCAAATACCGACCTCAGGATCGAGGTTGTCTTTAGCTCTATCAAATACTGACCTACAGATCAAAGTTATCTTGGTATTTTATAAAATATCGATCTGAAGGTCAAGGTTATCTTTCAGTTCAATGAAATATCGATTTGAGGGTCGGAGTTATCTCTTAGCTCATGCAAATACCGATCTTAAGATCGAAGTTATCTTGGATTTCTATCAGATATCGATTTGAAGGTCAAGGCTATCTATAAAATAATGATCTCAAGGTCGAAGTTATCTTAGATTTTTATCAGATACCGATCTGAAGGTCGAGGCTACCTATAAAATACCGACCTGAAGATTGAGGCTATCTTGATTTTCTATCAAATACCAAGTTAAAGGTCAAAATTATCTTCAGCTCTATAAAATACTGACTTGAAGATCGAGATTATCTTTAGCTCTATAAAATACCGACCTAAGTGTCAAGATTATCTTCTGCTTTATGAAACACTAACCTCATAGTCGAAAATATCTTTCAGCTTTATAAAATATTGGCCTCAGGGTTGGAGTTATTTTGATATAAATCTCTGGATCAAAGTTATCTTAGAATTTTATTATTGATCTATGGATCAAAGTTATTTTGAAGTTCTACTAAATACCAATCTTCGGATCGAGGATATCTTTCAATTTATTCAAAGTTACATCGGATAAAGTATCCAAGCAATTCACTTGAAAAACCAATGATACAAATTCACCACCTCGAACAAGCTGAGAATTTATTTTTTGGACTACTTCTTTCGTCCAAAATGAATTCTTTAGACTTAGAAGTGGGAGACAAGTATTATGGAGGTTATCTCACCTCAACTCATCATAAATCAACCTCAAATTGAGGTCATCAAATATCCAACCTGACCAGAAGGCCGAGATCACTAGAAAGCCAACCTGAATTGGAGGCTGTCTATCATGAAGTCGGTCTGAATTAGAGGCTGCCTATCATGAAGCCGATCTGAATTGGAGACTATCTATCATGAAGCCAATCTAAATTGAAGGCTTAGTTGTTATGAAGCCGACCTGAACAAGAGGCTGAGCTCATAAGGAAGCCGATTTGGACCAGAGGCTGAGCTCATAAAGAAGCCAACCTGAATTGGAGGCTGAATGCTGATCTGACTCATTTTAGCTCATATAAACACCGATCTGAGCTATCTAAATTGACTTCTGATGAGGTATTATGATCAGCTTATATATATACTGACTTGACTCGTCTTAGCTCGTATAAATACTAATATGAAGCAGAGTATTATATATATCTGAGACATTCAAAGTCTCATATGATACTTGAATTTATCCCAATATTTTATTGAGGTGAACTATTACATGGACGGCCACAGTTATCTTGTTAAAGTCCGCTATGATTTCTACAACTAAGTTACAACTGACTATGATCTCACATATAGCTGTGCTACAACTCACCCCCAACTGGCACATACAGCTAAGTATGATCTTATTTTCAGTTAATACATACAGCTATACTCTAGCTTAATTACAGTTGACCTCCAACAGCTTAACATACAAACTCTACAGCTGGCCTCTAATGGCCAAACAGACTCTTCCAATGGCCTCATCAGCCCCTCTATAAATTAAGGGCCAAGGGATCCTCCAGGGAGGTTCTGACTCTCAAGCTCAAACTAGAACTCAAATTAGAGGGAGACTCTATCACCGGGACTTTAGTTCCCACAAAGTCACAAATTCTCTAGTTCCACACAAATCCTTTTGCTCTCTATTCTTTCATTTATCCATCTCTTATTCTCGAGGCTCAAACTGACTTAAGCATCGGAGGGTCAAGAACCGAAGGATCTCCATCCAGTTCCTTGACTTGTTTTGCAGGATTGCTTGAAGAAGACTTGAATTGGATCGCCACAGCCACTCCAGCTTGGCTCAATCTAATCTCTCCATCTAAGATTTTGAGCCTCGCAACAACATCTATCTACTCGAGAAAGATCTGCTTTTGGAGCATGTATGATGACATCCCCACCTTAAATGAAAAAGGAATGGATTAATCGATCAATTTTGGTGAATTTGTGATTGTCTGTGGTAGCTACAACGTATGCTGCAGAACTACTACATCTGAGAATTGGCTATGGTGTAGCTTGAATCCCCCCTGCACGTCACAAAATTAGGAATGACATGGAATTGCTAGGGAGTTTGATGACTGACTGCTTTTTGATGAGCTACTAATGTCTCTAAAGAACGGACATTAAGTTACGGAATTCTGGAGACAGGTTCTGCTTGGAGAATCTGAGTTTCTATGCTCTCCTAGTCTAGAAAGGCAGCAAGTGGAATCAGTTGTGTTGAAACTTGGGGCAGGATATCTTTCTCAAAATTAGAAGCTTGAACTAGCTAATGACCAGTCTGCACTACTTGCTTTTGACCTCGTTAACTCAAGGCAGGTTGCGTATCCGTCAACAAAGGCCCTGATGTTGTCTTAAAGAAGAAGTATCATTTTTCTTGTTCCATGTGTCCTCCTAGCAGTACTTTGATATATTGAAATTTCTTGAAAAATTCATGCATTACTTGGTGTTGTGATCTAGACAAAACAGGAATGGGAAAAAATGGCAGTCTATTTGACAAAACCTGTTGATACTGCTGGCAAGTCTTTGCTAAACATGGATTAATGTTACTCTTGTCATCTCAATTAGGACATTAACATGGAGGCCATCTTCTGCTGCTCGTTGCTTGCAACTCGGCCTCTACTAGCAAATGCAACCTTCAGGGAAGAAGACCTCAAACTCTGGCTGATTGGCCAGCGAAAGTGATCCAAATCATTCTAGATGCAGACAACTTTATTCTCCATGTTTGAATTTACAAAGTTCCAACCTCATGAACTTCAACGAGAATTGGCCAAGGTCCATCACTTACTTCTAGAAAGGAAAGGGAAATTCACTCGCCGAAAGATGGGAAAGAAATGAGTATCTCTTTCTGGAATAGGTGTAGTAAAGTATGAGACGACTCAACCTTTCACCATGATCCACTTGAGATAATATATATAAGAAACAGAAAAAAGAAAAAGGGGTTCCAAACCATGCCCCTGATTTATATAGAATCTATTATAGTATCTCCACCATAGTGACTTCGAATAAATTGTCAAATGAATGAGAGTTTGAGAGCAGTGATCAAATTCTAAAGCCCAACTAGTTTAGAAAATACACTAAACGTACAGAAAGAAAAGTGCTAGGCCAGAGACAAAGCTAGGTCACTGTCCCAGTATACAAGCTGAAAAAGCTAAAGTGGCGGACGGTGAAGCTAATATAATCGCTATAAACCAACTAAACAGTAAACACTACAGATTATCAATTACCAAAGGGAAACACTACATACTATCTCCTTTTGAAGTATTGTGCTAATTTGAATCGGTTTTCCATGTGCATGTCCCAATATTTTGGAGAGTCATTGGAGAACAGATCTGGAAAGAGAGAGAAGAGTAGCTTAAATGAAGATGATTTGCGGCCATGGGTCGGATTCGTCTACCCCCAACCAAGCTAGCTGAGTTCGTTGTCGGCAATGCCCTCAGCAATGCTGACCCCGTGCTGACCTTTGCCGACTCTGATCTTTGGATGCCGGTCGACACTCTCCTTTCGATGCCGCCTGGAGCCACGTGGTGGATGAGCAACCTATCGTTGCTGGCCACCACCGTCTCGCCTTCCACCGCACTGATCGCATTGTCCAACAACACACAACTATGATCCTGTCACACCGTTGACCTCGAATTTAGAAACCAAAGATGCAAACAGCCGCCGTATACCTATTGAGAACTATCCCTCTAGGCATATAAGGCATTCAACCTTGCATAGATGGTGCTGTTGTCAGAGCAGCTAACTTGTTAGGATTTGAAGTCTCGAGATTTGATCCATATTGAGCCCACAACGAGGTTCGCGACGAAAAACAGAGTCCAACGAGATCAAGATCATACAAAACAGAGCTTGGATGGAGAAGATACGAACTTCTGAAGTCGGTATGAGACCCGAGGTGGCGGAGGATGCCAGCGACGGGCCGGCGAAGCGGCGGCGGTGAGGCCCAGCGCGCGGCCCAGATGCGGGCACGAGGCCCGGGGGGCCGCAGCCCAGCACACGCGTGCACGCATGAGGCACGGCTTGGGCTCAGGTTCGCGGCGCAGGTGCGGCCCAGGCTCATGCTCATGGGCCGGCCCAGGCCCAGGCACTGTGCTTGGGTCCTGTACCCCGATCCATCGTGGACCGGGTAGTCCACAGCAGACCGCGTGGACCACCTGGGCGTTTCTCAGGCATTTCTCGCAGTCTACGGTACTATTTCGTGGACCGAAGTGCGATCAAATGGCTGGGTTTGATCTGATTCTTGATCCGACGGTCCAGAGGATTATTTGGGGTTGTTTGGGACTCCTAATCTTAATCTAAGATGTGTTTAACTCAGTTTATGGCCTTTAAATAGGCCTGATAGTGAACAGTAAATGGTGGTGGCTCATTTTGGCTTCGTATGGCCGCAGAAACCAGAGAACAGGAACCGTGAAGAAGAGAGAGCCGTATGCTGTGAGAGAAGGAGCAGGAGGCTTTTGGACAGCGGACAGCGATCGTTTCAGGGGTTCAGGAGGTCTTCCAAGAGAGAGAACTTTTGTGAGGAAAAACTTTCTGTGAGAGAGAAATTGGATGTACGAGGGTTGAGGGTGAGATTTTCTCTTGTAAATTTTTTTTTTCAGAGTGAAGTTTGCATGCCCCGTGTAGGCGAACCCTTCTATGGCTGATCCACATATTTTGATTATTTTTTATTTCTTCTTTCTTCCTACTGCATCATGCAGTACCGAAAAGATCTTGAGAGGTGGTGTCCTGGCCAGACATCCACCTAACAAGTAGTATCAGAGTGAGATGGTACAAGAATGCAGATTGCAGCGGTGGTGAGCAAGACTGAAGATAGAGAAGATAGGAACAATCAAGATGGAGATCAACAAGTTTGATGGAAAGAGCAACTTCTCCTTGTGGCAGGCAAGGGTGAAGGACGTGCTCATCCAACAGGGGTTGATCGATGCTCTCTTGTGCGAGGAGAAGCCAACCACCATGGTGGTATAGGATTGAAAATGGCTACAGATGCAGACGGTGAGTACCATCTGCATGTACCTAGCAGATGAGGTGGTGATCCATGTGCTGAGCGAGCTTCTCCGACGGTGTTGTGGTCGAAGCTCAAGGAGTTGTACATGGGAAGTCTCTCATCAACACTCTTTTCTTCTAGAGGTAGTTTTACCAGTTACGGATGGCTAAGGGACAGAGCATGCAGGAGCATCTCAGCCACTTTCAGAAGATTCTCACCGACCTCCTCAGCATTAGTGAGAATGTTGAGGAGAAGATCAAGGTGCTGGTTTTGCTGGCATCGCTTTCCCCTTAGTATGAGTCCTTGATGACTGCTCTTCTAATAGAGAAGCGCACCATCAAGATGGACGAGGTCACCGCGGCAATACTCCAGAATGAGGTTCTCAGGAGGGAGAACCCGGCTTCGAGCTCAGGTGGTGGTAGCTCAACTTTGGTGGCTTCTGAAGGAGTAGGAGGTGGTAAACGGAGCGACAGGAGATCACGACGAGGGCGGTCCAAGTCTAGGAGGGGCTTGAGCAAAATCAGATATTTTCGGTGTGAGGAGTTGGGGCATCTAGCCAGAGATTGCCCTCAACTCAAAAATCAGATGGTGGCTGTTGTAGCGACGGCCAGCAGTAATTCAGATGGAGATGTCTTGAAGATATCTGATGAGGTATCTACTTCTTCCCAGCAATGGATATTAGATTCTGTATGCCCCTATCATGTATATTGCAGAGAGGAGCAGTTTGACTCCCTGGAGAACAGTGAGGGCACTATATATCTGCCGGATGGATTGAGCTGTGCGATCAAAGATATCGGGACGGTCAGCTGAAGGATACATGATGGTGCA